>NW_016160141.1:0-69613 GCF_001687245.7 Rhagoletis zephyria | reverse complement strand
TTTTTTTCAAAATTTTCATAGTGCTTGACTTTGTTTTATGGTAATACAGATTTTATGAAAATTATTTTCCACATACACACATATTTGGAGTTTTTAAATATTTATGTATACCACCATCTTCATTTTGCGGGAGAGAGAGCGAAAAGTTTAAAAAGCTTACGTTTCGCAGACGTATGTAGGTTATCAAAGCAAGGCTAGATGTCAACTTACTTGTAACTAACTACTTTTGGCCATAAAATAACAATAAGAAAAACAATGGGCCCTATTATGGTTGTCGACGTCGATGTGGATGTAATTTTTTGGTCAAATAATAGACCTCGCAAGTCCAACGCCGTCAGACATAACTTCAAAATGATAATATAAGATTTCGATTTTCATTTTATTTATTCTGGATTCGAAAAAGCATTTGTAAAGTGCAGAGAAAAGTTTATTCAAAGTAAAATTTGCACGAGGATATTTAAATAGAGACTTATTTAAAGAAAACTATCTACATTGCTTGTCAACTTCAAGTTAGCTTTTTGTAGTTAACCAAAGTTGTATATTTTATGGAAATGCCGCAAAAAGCTCACTACAAGTTGATCATTTTAATTTGAATACATACACATACAGTCATGTATAATATAACATTAAGGGCCAGTTTGAGTTTAACTCTGTTTGTCGGTTAAACTAAGTTTAAAATAATTTAGCACTTTTTCAGTCAAACTTGAACGTAGTTTAAACGATGAAAATTTAAACGAAAGTGAAAAAAAATGCTGCAAATACTTGAAATCAGATTAGTGTATGGCAAATTTGTATTACGAAGTACTATATACTAAGACAAGTAATTTTTAAACAGACTTAAATTTTCATATAAGAATTTAAGAGTACCGTTAATTTCTTAATGATCCAATGATCGGATCTGAACCAAATTAGAATGAGGCCACCTCCGAGGTAAAACCTTTAAAAAAATAATCATAGAAATCGGTCGACATGGTCCAAAGGTATGCGGTAAGATACATAAAAAAATATATATTTTCTGACGAATCAACCTATTTCCTTTTAACCGATTCAACAAAAAGAGAAGGAATATTTTTGTTTACTTATTTTATATATATGTTACCGCATAACTTTTGACCACTTTATCCGACGAATTAATAACCTTATAATTTTTTGAGGTTGGTTAAAAATAAACCTTGAAGTGGTTTCAAAAATGTTACTTCGATTTAAAAAATAGTTAAAAGATATCTCAAATACGAGATGCACTTTTCGTTAAATGTTGCAACAAGTTTCTATGATATATCGTACAAATGCTGGCAAAGTGTTAAATTCCCATCTAAAATATTTCAGAAGTTTAGCATGCGATCTCATCAAAAGTGAAAATAAATAGCATGAAGTACATAAGTAAACAAGTAATTTTTAGCAAAAAAAAAACAGACTTCAACTCTCATATAAAAAAAATATATATATATATCTCATGATCCACTGATCGGACCTTAACCAGATTAGTATTGAACCACCTCTCCAAAATTATCGAAATCGGTTGACGTGGTCCAAAGTTAGGCGGTAACATACGTAAAAAAAAAACTGATAACCTCCTCCTTTTTTGGAAGTCGGTTAAAAATGGGGATGGAATTAAGACCGCCTTCTTATTCCTTCAGCGGCCTAATTTCACTTTTCTGAATTATACCTGCCCAAAAATACCTTGGATGGCGTAGCCCGAGTTTAAAATTTCTCGGTCAAAATGTTAATTTCACCCCATTTTAAAATGGGTCCCAAGGGGTCTGAAGAAGGAAGGGCAACATTTATTATAGTTTGGACTATGCTCTTTCTAATAAGTGGGTTTTGAGGTACCATACCGTCTCCATTTCTACCACAAACCATTGTTCAAATAACTGATTATTTCCCAATTCATTTTTTGAATGTGGTTTAATTTCACTTTTCAAAATCAATCAAAACACACGGACTTATTTCACTTTGAGATCGCGGCCTAATTTCACTTCGAACTAACCCTAAGTGATCCCGAACTAAGCGGAAAATTGTGTTGAAGTGTTTCTGAAAAAGGCTTGAACTTGGAAAGAAATGATCTCCAGAAAGTCTCAAAACGGTGCCGAATTCTCCCTTACTAGTTCCAAAAGGATCCCGAAATATTCCCGAACATGAGAAGTTCCTTAAATAGTGGTGAACCAGTCCCAAAGGGGTTCTGAACTAGTCTAAAAAATGCTGGGCCGGTCGTCGAATAGGCCAGAACTTATCCCAAAATAGTTCAGAAAAAAGCTTGAACTTGTCTCGAAATGATCTCGATTAAGTCTTGAAACTGTCCCAAAATGGGCTCATACTAATCCCAAAATGATCCCTAACTAGTCCATAAATTTTCCTTAAAGAGTCCTGATTTATTCACGAAATGACCCTGAAATAGTCCTGTAGCTGTCCTGGAATGGTCCTATTTAGCCCTGAATTCTTACTAGTCCAGAAACCATCCTGAAATAGTTCACAGAAAAAGCAATTACAAACTTTATGCAAGGTAACACGAGAAGCAGTTAAGCATTTTCAATTGGGTAATTCTAATTCTACCAATAACGAGAGCTAAGGTGCTTACACATCGAGAAGTCTGATGAGCGGATGAGACGATCTCCAAAATCAACAAATATCTTACTTAGACTTTGTTGCTTTTTCCATTTTTCTTAAAAACAAATCATGGTATAAAGCTCCATAACACTGTTGAAATAAATTGTAGATCATTTTAAAAATATATACATATTTTATTTTAATTTAATTATGCTACTGATACATAGATAAATTAACTATCAAATAAATTAAAACTATTTTTACTCTGCAGGCGGCAAATATTTCACCGGCGATACTGTAGTTGCCTCCGCAGGCGCACTCTTCTTCGCAGGAAGTTGGCGTGGCTCAATATCTGCGAGGGAGCCAACGAAATTGTGTGTCGGTACAACACCTTCGTAATTGAAGTGATTGGGGCCATTGAGCGATTCGTATTGCGCTTGAATGGTGCGCTGAGCCTGTTCGGCCTCTGCAGGTGTGCGATACTTTACGAACACAACTTCTGGTTTTTGCGGAGAAGTAACGCGCTGTTGTTGTAATTTATCAGCCAAATCTTCGGCATTGTGTTGCTTCGTCAGCACATAAATGGCAGTTTGTGAATTCTGTGCCTCCTTGGCTAATTGCAGAGCTGCTCTCTCAAGACCATTCTGTTCAGGTGCTTTGATAAAGAGAACGCGTAGCTTCTTTTTGATTTTATTCAGTTGACTTTCGAAGTCGTGTGGCATTTCATTGTCTTCTTGTGGTGCTGAAAGATAATAGAATTCCTTGTAGTATTGCGCTGGTACGCGAGTTTCGACAGATACAGTTGTAGGCTGGTATTGCGCTGGTTCCACAGCCGGTGGAGGTGGTTGAGCAGAGGAATATTGTACTGACTGTTGCTGTTGCTGCACGGATTCTAGCTGTGGTTGAGCTTGAGGTCGGAGCTCCGGTTGCAATTGTTGTTCGGTCTGAAATTGTGGTTGAAGCTGTGGTTGAGTTTGTTGTTCAGTTTGCTGTTGTAGTACAACTGGCTGTAGTTGTGTTTGAGTTCCAGATTGTGGCTGTTGCTGTGCCTGTTGTAGTTGTGGTTCAGGTTGTGGTTGAAATAAAGTTTGTTGCTGTGGCTGTATTTGTACAAATGTTATTAGTGGTTCCACTGTATTTGGAATTTGTTGTTGCTGAACTGGCTGAGCCAATTCTTGAGTTTGCTGTTGCGACAACACTGTTTGACTGACAAGCTCTTGTTTCGTTTGTTGCTGTTGCTCATTTCTCACCAGTTGTTGTACCTGTTGTAGCGCCGCGGCAAAATTGTCGCTAGGTTGAGTTACCGTTTGAGAGAGCACAGGTACAGGCGGTTCTGTAATAGTGATAACTTGATGCTGAGCCGATGATTGTTCCTGTTGATTTGCAAATTGTTGCAATAGCTGCAGTTGTTCATATGTGAAATCCCCGCCACCATTTGGTCCGATGTGCACTTGGTAATTGTATCCTTGTGGAGCCGTTGCAGCTATACCAACCAACAGTGATAACTGAAAAGAGAAGCGTAAGTGAGGTTTAGTGTTTGAGTTTTTCAAAATATTAGCTAAATAATGTTTAATATTATTTTATTTGCTCTCTTTCAAACGACATGACGAAATCTTTCTTAAAGTTCTTTACTTCCAGTGAAGGCAGAGAAAAATGGTTTAACTGCATTCCCTGGTTCTAGAGCACAGTACTGGCGGGTTTGAGGATGTAAACAAAGGATTTCGTCCATTGCTACCAGCTCCCCTTAGGTACAAATATTCGTCCACCGGAAATTTCTTAAAACACGAACACTTATGAATTTTTTCATCGTAGAGTTATAGGATTTATGTAATAATATCAGTCTATTCCACACGCCTCGATTTAAGATATTTCCACCATTCCATCAATAAATCGGGGTTCGGGAGGTATTGGCAGTACGTCTGAATATAGCCGTTTCACAAGCTGGCCGCAATTATTTTGTTATGAGTAGCATCTGCTTAAGCTTTAGGATGGATTTCAGATAAGGTATCGGCTTAACATTCTACCACGAAGAAACGGAAGGGCATCTGGTTCGAACCCTTATTCTGCGCTCGTTTTGGAAACGTTGGATACCTAATTGGAAGCAAATTCGTAAGTAGGTTTTCTGCTGCATATAATTTGTTTGAGACGCGTAGAAGTCCCGGCGAATATATTTGTCTGCATATGCAATCCCAATATCGTATATGTAATAGAATATATATATATAATACTCGATAGTGATTATTTAAGGACACTACCCAAGCCTTCCTCAACAGCTCTTGTGTGTCATTGTGTTTTCCAAAATTTTCAACATAACCGGACAGAGGTTTATTAATNTGTTATGAGTAGCATCTGCTTAAGCTTTAGGATGGATTTCAGATAAGGTACCGGCTTAACATTCTACCACGAAGAAACGGAAGGGCATCTGGTTCGAACCCTTATTCTGCGCTCGTTTTGGAAACGTTGGATACCTAATTGGACTTCGTAATCTAATCGGACAAATTCGTAAGTAGGTTTTCTGCTGCATATAATTTGTTTGAGACGCGCAGAAGTCCCGGCGAATATACTTGTCTGCATATGCAAATATTTTCCCCAGGCTTCTCTCGCTATTGCTACTTTCATACCCCTTACTGATCTATGGACTTACTAGACGGAGCATAACAGGTGAGTACCCTGTCGACTTTTGCCCTGGTTTCCAATATTCTAATTGTCCTTATCTCCGACTTTCCAGACATAGCTAGAGGTAGTTTTGGCAATTTGTTCTTTACTATTTGTACAGTTTTTCGGTACCATTTTCACATGACTTCATTAGTCCTTATTTTCTGATGCGGTGATTTGAAGCGCTCCTTCACACAGTGCACATTTCAGAGCTCTGCCCACACTCTCTGTAGAGGGCTAAACTCTTTACAGCTTCTCTGCACTTTAAAGCTACTTGACTGAAGCTCCATCAGTTAAAGTAGCTTTTCTCTCTCTCGTAATCTCTCTGATACGACAAGGCGTGCGCAGATGAATTGGTTTACTTTGGACGTTGAATTATACAAGAATACTGATAATGAACCACCAAACCATTCGGTCAAAGAGTTTTAACTGTTTCAAGCACCCCCCTCTTTCGATCACCGACAACCAAACAGCTATTGATTACCTATAGACCTAACTTTACGAAGCAATAAGAGCAAATCCTGGATCTCAAATTCAACTAGAGGCAATCCCAATATCGTATATGTAATAGAATATATATATAATACTCGATAGTGATTATTTAAGGACACTACCCAAGGCTTCCTCAACAGCTCTTGCGTGTCATTGCGTTTTCCAAAATTTTCAACATAACCGGACAGAGGTTTATTAAACTATCATCCATGAATTTCCTGTTCTTATATCCTTTGTCTATTCTCGGTGTCTGGTTTCTGTATCTCGCTTCTATCTCTCTCTCTCGGGTTTTTTATCTCAGTCCCTATGTCTGGTCACTATCTCTGGCTCTAGCCTATATCTCTGTCTCTTGTTCGTGGTCTCTATCTCTTGCTCTTGTTTCCGTCTCCTGCCTCTCTCTCTGTCCCAGATCCCTGTCCTCTGTCGCTGTATCTGGTCACTGACTCTGGGCTCTGATCGCGGTCCCTGGACTCTGTCTGTGGTCTTTATCTATGCTTCTGATTCCTGGTCTCTGTCTCTGGTTTTGCCTTTGCTTCCTGGTCTCTGTCTCTGGTTTTTCCTCTGCTTCCTGGTCTCTACCTCTAGGCTGTGATCTCTGTCAATGGTCTAGCTCTCTGGGCGGCTATGCGTGAGATCTCGAAAATTCTCACATGTTTCTTTTACCTATCGAGATGCAGCCACCCATGGAAGTCTACTTTAATAACTTTCACTGTTGTCAAACACAACGCGTGTTCATACTATCACACCCTTAGCGTGATTTATTTAGTTTTTGTTTTACTTCATTTCACTGCTCACTCACCACCAGCACACGCATCTTCGATTTGGTTGAAGTTTATCAAAAACCCGTGCAAACTACGAGGATCACCTCCTTAAGTCTTCACAATGTGAAATTTCAAATGTAACTGTTAATCATCACAGACAATAGTGCACTTTTTATATGTCGGCAAAATAACCGAGCGCGACAGTTAACAAATAACAGGCAATCGAAAAAATCATTCAACAGCGTACAAACTTTAAATTAAGAAATAAAGAAAAAAATCACAATTAATACAAATACAAATTATAAACGACTTTCTGACTGATAAACTGCCCTACGTAAAATATGCATACATTTTTTTTCACTGAGGCGTCTGTGTTTTTTTTTTTTGTATTTGTATCCACTTATCTGCATACTCATTTAGGGATTTACTTTTATGACCAAAAGCAGAAATGTCTAATTTAGCAAATTTTTAAATGCAACAATACCAACTGATGAAAGGTGCTGATGCAGCTGACTACCCCATTCATAATAATGAAAGAGTATATCGGCTTAGCAGACAAGCAGACAGGCAAGCAGCGTGACGNAATTTTTAAATGCAACAATACCAACTGATGAAAGGTGCTGATGCAGCTGAATGGGGTAGATAATGAAAGAGTATATCGGCTTAGCAGACAAGCAGACAGGCAAGCAGCGTGACGGCATGAGCGGGCGTTTGGCGTGAATAATGTCAGCTCCAGATCCGATCTAGTCCGACAGTCCAGTTAACTAAACCCATATTTTGTGATTTGGTGCAGCAGGTGACGCGTGTCCCCCGATGTTTGTCAAAAGAAACACTTTTTATTATATACATATTTACTAAAGTGAATACGGTGGGTCAAAAGTAGAGTATGCAGTGAAAATTTAAACTTATACTTAACAATGGCGAAGTGTCTTGCGTATATGTACTTGGAGAAAGTTAACCTGGAACAGATCCACTTGCACATGCGCACATTTGACACCAATTCGTAAGTGAAAAAGTTGCCTCAACGCTATCGAATGCAAATATCCAGCTAAATAAGTCTTGTAAAATATTTAAGTCCTCTTTTCCTTAAAATCACATAGCCACATATAATGCAAATAACTTACAGATGACGTATATATGATTATTGAAAATATGAAAATAAACAACAACTTTATAAATCAGCAGTGAAAGTTCTGAGCTACATATAATTTTAAACGACTTTGAAATGTTACCGCATAACTTTGGACCACGTAAACCGATTTCGATAATTCGTTTTTTGTCGGAAAGCAGTTGCATTACTCGTTTACTTAAAAATTACTTGTTTCTTTGTTAATTTACGCAAACTACAAATAAATCGGAGCACAACAAAACACAAANCCTTAAAATCACATAGCCACATATAATGCAAATAACTTACAGATGACGTATATATGATTATTGAAAATATGAAAATAAACAACAACTTTATAAATCAGCAGTGAAAGTTCTGAGCTACATATAATTTTAAACGACTTTGAAATGTTACCGCATAACTTTGGACCACGTAAACCGATTTCGATAATTCGTTTTTTGTCGGAAAGCAGTTGCATTACTCGTTTACTTAAAAATTACTTGTTTCTTTGTTAATTTACGTTTTCCGTTTTATCATTCTCTTTAAGGCATGATTTTCAGCTTAATTATTTAACTGCGGATCTAGCCTAGCAACAGCTAGCTCCTTCTCCACGCACATGCCATTAAGGGATGAGTGGACTGGGTTTGAAGGAGGAACTGGTGAACTTTTACACGGACCGGTCGAAGCTTGAGGAGGGGTCTTTTCCAGGCAGTACCCCATCAGCCTCAAGTTTAGGCTTCTAGATCATGGTAGAGTTTTTCAGGTGGATTTTGTTTCAGTTAAGGAAGAAGTCGATTGGCTGCCGTTGGTCGCGCTAGCAGTAATGACGGTTAACATCTACTCAGACAGCCAGTCAGCAAACGGAGTCTTCTTGGATTTGCAATGATCTCCCTTTTCTACTTGTGGACTTCTTCTTAGAAAGATGGGCTTAAGGTCAATTCAGAAAACGATGTCAGAAAACCACAGCTTGCGATACTGGGAGGTAATTCTGCCTAGGGGTGGACCGGAGACGGTCTAGGGACCTTCCTTATCTACTTGTGGACTTTTCTTGGAAAAACGCACAGCGGGTCAACTCAGCGAACGTTGGGTAAAACCAAAGCTTGCTCTAATGCGAGGTCATTCTGGCTAAGGGTGGAGCGGGAGCGATGTAGGGATCTCTTTAGGGTTCTCGACTCTGGTTTGGGTACTGACTCGCCACTGTGCTATCGGAATTTATGCAGTGAGATTAAATATCATANCTTGCTCTAATGCGAGGTCATTCTGGCTAAGGGTGGAGCGGGAGCGATGTAGGGATCTCTTTAGGGTTCTCGACTATGGTTTGGGTACTGACTCGCCACTGTGCTATCGGAATTTATGCAGTGAGATTAAATATCATACCAGACCCCTTTCGTCGCAACTGCATGGAGGACGATGAGGTGGAATCATTTCAAAATTTCTTCCTGAACTGCCCTATGCCCTGCCTATGTTTTAGCAACTATCAGCTGCCATATTGGGCAGCCGAGGCATTAGATAATATCAGTAGAAGGGTAAGCGTGCTTATATATCCCTTCTTCCATATCATTATAAAGGTCATACAGCTCATCGTTTCATCATCTGCGGTATTCGCCGTTAGAATGGAGCAAAGCAAAACTTCTTTTAATTACAAAAGGAGGATTATCATCTCAAATAGATCCCAATGAGTTTTGACCTGTTAACCATAACCATAAGTATATAGAAGCCATAGTTAAATATCAGTTCCAAGTAAAACTCTCGGTACTTTTTGTGGGAACTATTCGACTTCTGTTGGGAACATTGCGAGCAGGTAGGCTTAGAAAGGTACGCTATAGATCCCAGTCCTATCATATCATCCGATTAACGCGGATGCATGCCAGCAGAATGGTATTTTCAATAAAATACTACAACCGAATTTATTGCTACTACAAGAAAATTGAGAACGCTGAACACTTTCTCGNACCATAACCATAAGTATATAGAAGCCATAGTTAAATATCAGTTCCAAGTAGAACTCTCGGTACTTTTTGTGGGAACTATTCGACTTCTGTTGGGAACATATGCGAGCAGGTAGGCTTAGAAAGGTACGCTATAGATCTCAGTCCTATCATATCATCCGATTAACGCGCATGCATGCCAGCAGAATGGTATTTTCAATAAAATACTACAACCGAATTTATTGCTACAATAAGAAAATTGAGAACGCTGAACACTTTCTCTCCCACTGCGCAACCTTAGCTAAACTTGAGATGACGATGTCTGAAAAAGCTATGCGATTTTCGAGGCTCCATGGTTATTTCCAAATGGTTCCAATTTGGGATAAGAACAGCCATTCAAATTTAACATAAAAGCTCAGCTAGTCTAGGATTAATTTTTTGTTTGTTTTTTCTTAAAATAAACTTAAGATTCTAAAATTTCGAATTTGAACTAAGAATCGGTTTTCATATATTTTAACAGGTTTGCCAAAATCTTGGGTTAAGTAATGTAACTTTAATTAATAACTGAGCCTTAACTATAGGAAACGAGTTTGAAAGAATTATGCGAAAACAAAGATTACGTGTAGTAATAAAAACTTCGAAATGCGCCACTGTGTATTGTGATTATGTGGTATAGTACAAATGATTTACATTTTCGATTTTATGTGCATTCCATTACTTTTATGTTAATTTAATGGTATCACCAGCTTTGGAAGTGTTATGAACTATNAAATGCGCCACTGTGTATTGTGATTATGTGGTATAGTACAAATGATTTACATTTTCGATTTTATGTGCATTCCATTATTTTTATGTTAATTTAATGGTATCACCTTAAGAAGAAGCTTTGGAAGTGTTATGGACTAGTATACATATAATAACTAAATATTAACAAATAGATTGTAAACACGCTATTTTAGATAAAGCTATTATTAACCGGTTACGGGAAGAAATTAAGGCAATTATCTGAAATCGCGAATCTAAAAGTGTAGGTAAAATGAGAATTAGTCTCGGAAGTGGTACCAGGTAAAAGCTAGCAACAGATTAACAGCACAAAATCCATAATTTTCGGTATTCAATTTTTAACTCGTTTTTGCGAGATAAGATATAATTAAGAAACCGAGATGTTAAAATGGATATTCTTCTAGAAGCCTTACAGTTTGCCCAGATGATAGTTCAGCCTGCAGTGCCCTGTAAGTGGTTCTTGGATAAGCTCATAAATTACGTAAGGCTTCGAAAAATCCTTTGGAATGGAAGCGATTCTTTGAGCCTCTTCCTCCTGTCTCACTAGGACAGAGAGTGCCCTTTTTCGCATGCTACATAAAAGTTCTGCGGCGCTGAAAGGGGTAGATCCTCCTTTCTTTGCAAGTCTATCGGCAATCTGATTTCCTTCAAAAAACCTAAACTAGATTGGTCAGGCCAAGAGCGTATGGCTTACAAAGGCAATCCATCACCAATTAATATGCTTCCTGATGAGAGGTGATGACTTCTGTCAAGATAAAAATTTTCTGATTCGAGAAATTTTCGTTTTTAAATTTGTATGAAACGTTTTACTTTTAAAAACGTTTTGATCCAGGTTTTGCACCAGCCTTTCAGACAACCAGCGCTCCATTCAGCTATAATTTTTATATATGCGTGAACGCTGAAAGCCACAATACCAGAAAAGCGTGGTGAGGATTTAAAAACTAAGTGTGGCCCAAGAAACAAGTTTTTCGATAGCGCGTCGTTTTAAGAACGTGGTACCGTCTTATAGCTCAAAATGGTATATTTTGCATTTAGATATACAAAGCTCAGGCCACAAAACCACTGAAGGCATCTGATCATTCACAGTGTCATGTATACGGTTCGTTGCAACCGATAATTAAGTTAGGNATAAAACAGATAAATGAAAGGCTTCCAAATAAATACGAATGACATAGGAGAGGCTTGAGAGCAGATGAGTGAGTAAAGTGTAATGCTCTTTAATAACGTTCGATCAGCTAAACATCGTTCAGCTATGTGAAACTCAACAGCTGTGTCCATCCATTTGGTTAATGAAAATAGAAAGAAGAAATGTAATTACCATAAACACTCATGCGCATAATTAAATCGTTTTTTTGTGCTGGTTTGAGACAAGTGACAGAGCAACCGAAATATGTAGCAAAATAAACTGCGTATAGTGTTTCGTTTTGTTTTCTAAAGCGTGGACACAGGTGATTAGAAAAAACCGATGCATCGGACGCTTTCGATATTTATCGATGCATCGATTAATTTTTCGGCACATCGATTAATTTTTCGGCACATCGGGTTTTATGCTAGCATTTTTTCTACTTGCTACCACCAGAGGGTTTCGAGTTGAATACTTTCAGTGCTAGAGCATCGGAGTACATTCGAACGACATGGCCAAGCCAGCGGAGCCGCTGTATTTTAATTCGCTGCATTATGTCCATGTCGTTGTAAAGCTCATACAGCAAATCTTCCGCAAAGTCTTTGTCCCGAATACTCCAAGAGCCGCCTCATCGGTTGCTGCCATTGTCCATGCTTCTGCGCCATATGCCAGCACGGGCATAATCAGTGACTCATGGAGTGTAGTTTTCGTACGTCAAGCGTTTAGCGGGGATGCCAAATTCAGACATAGCGGCGTATAGGCAACTCCTTTGAGTGCTGTCGAAAGCTGCTGTCGTTATCTATATCTTCTATATATATATATATATAATAGATATGCAAAGGGATCTTTTGGGCTGTCAGATTAAAGGGCTTGGGCTGTAGATGTGCAACATGGTTTTACTTTTTCGAAAAGAGTTGCCACCTGTTAAATAATTAAACTCAAATGATTAAATAATCAATGCCCTCAGATCCGAACCATTCGTTTGATTTTCAAAGGTGAGGTGTCAAATTAAAGGGCTTTTTCAAAAAGCGTTGCCACCTATAAAGAAATTAAGCTTGAATTATTTGAAAAGTTAAATCAATTGTTACAATATGGGTAGCCACCGAAATGAGTTTGAAAAGGCTTTGTATCATAACTACGTGAAGGAGGGTTGCCACATGTATAACTTATCGAATGCAAGTTTAATTGAAGGAATTAGGTAAGCGAATAAGGTATCAATAGCGTGTCAGACAAAAGAGCTTTAAGAAGGTGATAGTTTGAAAATATTACACAGCGAAATATTAAATTATGTCAAACAAAAGAGTGTTAAGCAGTCTTTAGTTTGAACACTAAGAATATTTTTAAGGTGTTTAAAGAGGGTTGCCATCCGTTTAAAAAGTTAAATTCAAATAATTTAATAAGGTAAATAAAATATTAAAATACCGGTATCAATCGAAATGGCTTTGACAAAGCTTTATTCCTAAATTATAGATATTTAGTGGGTTGCCACATGTTAACAAAATCAAATTGATTTATATTTAATTGAAATATGTATCACAATGGCAGACGAAGGTAAGTTAAGAAGGTTGTAGCTTGAAACTACTTTTTAAGAGGGTTGCCACTTATTTTAAATGTAGATTTTAATTAACTTGTACGAAAATTATTTAAAATATGAAAATATTGGGGTCAAGCGAAAAACTGTTATATAATTTTTAGTTACATAAAAATATTTTTGAGATGTTTGAAGATTATTGCCACCCGTTTAAAAGATAAATCCCAATTATCTAAAAAGTTGAATGAATTATTAAAATATAGGTATAATTCGAAATGGGTTTAAAAAGGCTTTATATCTGAATTATATTTAGAGGATTGTCACACGTTTAAGAAAGCAAATTCAAATTAATTCATCAGTTAATTGAAATACGTATCACAATGTTAGAGAAAGAGATTTTAGCTTGAAAATATTTTTGAAAGGTATTTCCCCCTGTATGAATAGTCGAATTTAGTCGCAAGTACGCAAGTTTTGTGAATATTAAGATGAAATCGTGAATAAATAAATAAATATCATTGAATAGGCTTGCCACCTTTTCAAAAAGTCACATTGATCTAACTAAGTACGTATTTATATTGTACGAAAAGAATTTTTTGTGAAGGTCATTAGACTTACACCGTGCTTTGGAATTTGGAATAGTATACATAAGTCGAAGTGCATGTAGACGTGGGTTGATTTTATTAACCGACTTCCAAAAAAGGAGGAGGTTATCAGTTCGTCGGAATATTTTTTTTTTTTTTTTTATGTATGTTACCGCATAACTTTGGACCACGTCAACCGATTTCGATAATTCTTTTTGCATCGGAAAGGTAGTGTCCCAGAGGTGGTCCCATACTAATCTGGTTGAGATCCGATCAGTGGATCATGAGATATATATATATATATATTTTTTTTTTTACATGGGAGTTGAAGTCGGTTTTTTTTTTGCTAAAAATTACTTGTTTTTTGAAGTAAGAACTTTGTTATTGGTAAATGGCAAACCTCATAGTGTATTTCCGCCATGAAAAACAGCTTTCCATAAAAATACAATCGCCGTTCGGAGTCGACGCAAGACTGTAGTCCCCTTCCGTTTGTGTTGCAACACCAAGGCGCACTCCACAAATCGGAGGAGAAGCTCGGCCTAACACTAGCATATGAGTAAGCGTCAATCCATTATTTTTATACGAGACCTCTCTTCACTCAGGAATGGCTGCACCGATTTAGATCAAATATGGCACTCGGATCGCTAACTAATATTTGGAATACTTTCTAGGTTTTTGGATTAAAATTTTTGGCATTTTAACGCCGTGCGGGTTCACTAGTTATTATTATTCTGATATCAAAATATTCCACTCGGAACCAGCTTGTGGTAGAGGGAGGCCTCCTCTGTGACAGATAGGAAGTGTGGAGAGAGACTCGGCTCTTCCGTTGGCATTTCCGATTAGGGTTAGTTAACACAGAAGGGCAAGGACCGATATTCTTTATTGAACTCAGCCAAAACCGGTTAGGTGGTTTTAAAGTGACACACAGAACTTTTTCTTACCCGAGACAGGTTTTTATATTTAAATTTGCCAAAGAAAAACTTATCTTAACTAAATGTTTATATAACTTTCGAATAAAATAAAAACCGAAACATATTGATCTTTTGTGGCCGAATATGTCGAAATCTTGAAATCTTTTTCTAATTGCCATTTTTTAGTACTACTAAGTATGATGCTTGGTTAAATGTTACTTAGCAACATGTTGCTAAGCGATAAATGTTGCACAGCTTACAATTGAGAGTTTAAGTATGTGCTTGAGAGAGCGATCAAAACAAAGTTAGATGAGAAGCTGCGCTGCTAATAAAGAAAAACTATTTCAGCATGGCTAATAGACATTTAACATGTTACGGCGCAGTGCTGTGGGAATATCGGTTCGGCGCTAAGTTGTCTGGAAAGATACTAGGGATGCCAATCCCGAAAATTTCCAAATATCAAATTAATAGTAAGAACTTGTTTATGAATTTGAAGCATATTTTTGTAAAATGTCGTCTTGACTACAATTAACAAAATGCTTGAAACTGTGCTTTTAAAATTACTCATAGTATCGCTAATGAAAACGAAACAGAAATTGTTAAAGAAAAGTTACATAATTTTTTAAATCAATCTACCAAAAATTTCTCAATTCGAAAAACTTATAATTTATCCGATGTGCTGGTAAGTAAAAGAAGTTCAAATATTTTTTGATGCAGGAGAAGGGAGTTATTATCTTCGAATGAATACCTTTTGACAGTTCAGCGTAAAAGTGTTGAGGCCGAAAGATGTTTTTTTCAGCAGGTTTTGTATGTAACAAGTTTAGGTAAATATTAAAACACTCCGCGTTAAATACTTTGCTGCTCTTACGTACACATTTTAAGTGCAATCATAACAACACCTGCACAAAAAATCACCAATCCCACCTACCGACATGTATTTCGACCCGCTAAATCCGAATCTGAGGTCCGTTTGACTAGTTAACCTTCAAAATTTTGAGTAAATTGCGATAAAATTGCAAAAAAATTTGCCATTCGCCATTTCTTTATAGAGTACCTAGAGTATACATGTTGAAAGAATTTATTTTTTTATATGTTTGTTTAATGTTTTTTTTTTTTAGTAATCATTACTTTCAAGAGTACCCAATATTTGCACTGTTATCTATGATGCATGCGTTCCTCAATCACATGGTTTTTTTTTAACTACAATTTAAACAATTTAAATTTACCTCTATTAATAAATATGTATGTGATTTTTACAACCAGTTTATTGTAAATTTTAAATAGTTTTATTTCATCGTATGTTTAAATGCCTTCAGTTATTGAATTTTTACCCATATTCATAAAAGTTAAATCTCAATGTGAATCCCGGCATCCCGAATTACTAAAAAAAACATCTCGAAATCTTGGCATCACCATTTTGCGCATATTTTGACAGCCCTAGTAGATACATACATACATACATACATAGTTAGTTCCGTGCAGCTAATGTAGGTAAAAGGAAAAGTGAAGAAGAAATGAATGGCAATATGCAAATTAGAATTGTTTCAATGGCCTCTACTGTGGCACTGCGATATAAACAATATGTTACTGTGTCTACCTATTGTATATTTCATTTTTTATGTTTTTAAAAAATAGATGTTACGATGACTATAAAATAATAATAATTTTGCATTAAATTAACTAAGAGCGACGTATTCACAATTTCATAATCCAATGATGGAAAAAGATTTAGGGGGACAAAATTTATAAAACTGGAAATTAACACATTTACCGTTGAAGAGTTTGTGCTGGTGGCGTCCGCTCCATTGGCATTGTCGTGCACGCCGGTTTGGTCTGTTAGATAATCGTCGAAATTTACGTTGACGCTGGCGGAGATACAGATTCCCGACGTTATGCTAAGCAGGATGCATTTTAATGCGAAAACATTGGCTGGGGTATTTGGTGGCGCGATTTGTTAAATGTGGTTATGTGATGGCGTCGTTGAGTAAAAGCAAAGGTCACATCGGTTGCTGACTGCGTATGGGTTGGGCATGCGTGTGCTCTCAAAGCCAATAACTAATCTGAAATAGCCACCATTTGGTGATTTAATTCAAAGGCGAATCAACTGAAATTGGTGAGAAGCGTTTGATTACTTGTTGATCAGCTATAAAAGCGGTAAATAGTTCAGGGTTAGATATCAGTCACACATTTGAACTTGCCATAGTAAGTAAGATAAAGATAACAGCTCAACCCAGTAAAGGCAAACATGAAGTCAATTAATTTTGCTTTAGTGAGTATCAAAGGATCAACTTAAAAGTGCAGACTTCCCAGGAGATCACATATTCATCACGATTCTGAAAACTTTCAAATCTCTTCTTACAGTTTTTCACTATATTGGCTGTAGTTAGCGCTCAGCCTGGTTATAAGTACCAATCGCCGCAATTGCCACCACCCACCAACCACCATCATCAACATCACCACCACCATCAAATCGGTGCACAGCCAGCTGTTCCAATCTCCCCACCACAACATAACAACATTTACTCGCCCATCCAGTCGCCACCATTGCAATCGTTTAACGCGCCGCCACTCTCAACACCACTACCAGCATCACAGCCAGCATCAATTCCATTGCAGCCCCCAGCCCCAGTACAGGAAATTCCACTGCCACAAGCACCACCTCAGCTGCCACAACAGCCCTATGGGCCTCCTCCACAAAACCAACCACTGCCTTCGATTTCTCAGAGCCATCACCAACAAATCGTGCAACAACAAGTCGTACAGCAGCAGCCAGCTCAATTTGGTGCCGCGCAGCTCAGCCTACCCATCCAGCAACAGCAACAACAGCCTTTAAGTTTCTCCGCTGGTGGTCAGCAACAACAGCCATTAAGTTTCTCCTCAGGCGGTCACGGTGGTTTCCCACAGAATTTCCAATCATTCCAGACACGTCCTCAGACTGCCATCATCAGCAAAGATATTTACATTCACTCTGCTCCGGAAGATCAGGAGGAGTCTCTGTTAGGCCAACAGCTGGAGAGTGCACCCATTCGAAAGAATTATCGCATTGTATTCATTAAGGCACCCACTCATAATCTCAAATTGGCTTCGGCTGCACTGAGACATGCTCAGAATGCCAACGAAGAGAAGACTGTTATCTATGTGTTGTCGAAGAAACCCGACTTGACCGAAGTGCAACAGCAATTGCAACAGGCTCAAGGTCAGCAGAAATCACACAAGCCCGAGGTATACTTCATCAAATATAAGAACCAGGAGGAGGCTCAGCGTGCTCAGCAAGAAATCCAAGCGCAGTACGATGCTCTTGGTGGTTCTACACACATTTCCGATGAGGGTATTGCTCCAATTACCTCTGTATCAGGCGGTGGTTTGAATTTGGGCGGCGGTATTAACCCGCAGCATTCCTCTTTCGTGCAACAGAATTTCCAATCGGCTGTTAATTATGATGGACCTACAAACAAATACTTGCCCATCAAAAAGAAGTAATTGAGTTCTTTTGGACTGCGTTAATTTTGTGAATAGTGATTTAGATTTTAAGCCAATTACATACATATTCTCTAACATGTTCACACATTCCACATCAAAACTATAATTTCTTTTATACGAAATAAGTTCATTCGAATCATGCCATTTAAAACACAAATAGTTTGTAATAATTTATTAAAAGAAATAAACCGAAAAGTTATTGTTTTACATTAATTTAGTCTTACATAATTCAATTGAGCTGAGTAAAACATGAATTTCTCTTCATGTCGGGTCTTTTTTTGTGCTGCAAACACCGTACATTCCTAAATAGCACACAGAAGTTATTAAACTTCACTTAAACATTAAACGAAATGCTTTCAAAACAACTTTTTTTGATTATCCCGCATTTCCACTGAGGAATGAAATTATACAAACATTCAATCGAAAAGTGGGCCATTATGATTTATGGAATTACTTGTACTAGATTTCCACCAGATAGTAAATGAAAGCAAAAAAACATTGGCCGAAGATTTGAGCACAATAAATAGGAGAACTTTACAAAAAATACTAAAATTAGTTTGGCATCAAATCAATTCCAATTTCGTCCTAATTATTACAAGATGTTTTTAGTCTAAAAAATTTTTTTCTTTTCTTCCGCGTACCTCTAAAATACTCCAAATTTTCAAACTAAAAATTTCCTAATTTCCATTTCATCAAATTTTTAATCACCTTGTACCGCATGCTCATCTACAGGCCAAGAACTTTAATTTGACCTCTCGTTTTTTTTTGTTTTTAATCAAACGAACGGTGCAGATCTGTAAATCTATACCTACATAGTAAGACAGATGTGACTTTTCGAATAGCTGGCAACCCTAATAAAAATATTTTTAAACTTAAGCTTTCTTAATATTTTTTCTCTACAATTATGTTGTACTGCCTCCCATAACCCATGTATAATTAACCTGGATTCGACTTTTCAAAGAGGTGGCAACTCTCTGCAAAACTTGAACTTCTTGAATTTTCAAGCAAAAATCATCTTAAATCTCTTTAATCTGACATTGCGATACATGGTATGTATCTCAGTTAACCGATAAATTGAAATGAGTTCAATTTCTTAAACAGGTGGCAGCCTTCCTACGTATAGCTTAGAAATTAAGTATTTTTCAATTCAATGTAATTCAATTCAATTTATTAAAGAGTGTCCATTAATGTATTAGGATGAGATCTTTTTTTGCACAATAATACAAACAATAAAACAATGAGTATAATCACGGTTGCCGTTTTGACCGAAATGTACCATTTTTGGTAAATTTTTTTGAGTTTGACAAAATTATTAAATTATTAATTACATCATATGTGTACCTATTTAAAGGCCAAGCCATTGTGTGAAGGCCAACGTACATATCAATCAGGGAAATCTGCTATTAGGGCAACCCAATAGCGTATAAGCTATTTATCTTTGTGGTGAGCTACAATATAGGCAACATTGCCTCTAGATTGTAGGCAGCCTTAAACCTTACAGAGAAGTTTCAGAGATTGAACGTTGGCAAAAGAAAATGACAGATACNATACAAACAATAAAACAATGAGTATAATCACGGTTGCCGTTTTGACCGAATGGACCATTTTTGGTAAATTTTTTTGAGTTTGACAAAATTATTAAATTATTAATTACATCATATGTGTACCTATTTAAAGGCCAAGCCGTTGTGTGAAGGCCAACGTACATATCAATCAGGGAAATCTGCTATTAGGGCAACCCAATAGCGTATAAGCTATTTATCTTTGTGGTGAGCTACAATAAAGGCAACATTGCCTCTAGATTGTAGGCAGCCTTAAACCTTACAGAGAAGTTTCAGAGATTGAGCGTTGGCAAAAGAAAATGACAGATATTAAAACAAATGTGCCAGTTACCAAATGCGGGAAAAAAGGCTGCTTACAACTGCAACTGAATTTCGCGTATTTTATAAAAAACTTGAATTTTCTTGTGGCAGTCGTTGAGCGGTACTTATTTTACTTCTTAAATTCTTCATAATAAGAATCCTAGGTTAAAGGACATTGCTGAAAAATCTTCTGGAGAAACGCGTGATTTTTTGCTTAATATTGGTTTTTCGTTGCGCTCAACCAATCAAAGGCAAACAAAAAAGTCATACGCCCTGGTGTAATATTTTGTGTTTATACATTTGGGTCTGTGGAAAAAATGATCACCTCTATAAATTGTTTTAATGGTCAGCGGTGGATATTACTTACTGATATAAATGCGAAAAGTTTGTTTGTTACGCTATCACGCTTTAACTACTCAACCGATCTAAGTGAAATTTCGCATACTGGTGTCATTTAGCCCGACTTAAAAGATAAGGTAGCTTTTATCCTGATTATACAAAGGGACCTGACACCTCACATACAAACGAAATTTTTCATACTGCATACCTCTGGAAGTATTTGTGGTAGAGTACTGGTACTTGGTATTGGACATATATGTAATCAATTCTATATTCATTGGAAAAAAATGTGCCTTCTTATATACNATACGGCTATCATTTTATGTATATATCGATGGCTGAGTGGAAGATCGACCTATCTCGGCAGCCAGTTCGAAAACGCTCTATCTCAAAAAACTTTTCAAGAACGCCCTATTTCAGAATTCGTTTCAAAAACGCCCTATCTCAGCTGCCGATTCAAAAACGCTCTATATCAGCATATTTTCAATACATTTTGAAGTAAGATAGGGCGTTTTTGAACTGAATTTCGAGATAGGGTGTTTTTCAATTAAATTCTGAAATAGGGCATTCTTGAAAAGTTTTTTGAGATAGAGCGTTTTCGAACTGGCAGCNAAAATGATAGCCGTATTCGTTGTTCTCGTAGATGGGCAAGTTAAATAACACTTTGTAAAATTAGGGTAAGTGTCGAGCCAGTACAGGTTAAATACTTTCTTCGATAACTGATAATAGTTGCACAATTTTTAAGGTAAATAGGTATCGCTAATGTGCAGGCATGTTGAATGCATCTATCGAAGTAGTTTCCTTATAAGTAATGCCGCTGATGCGCGTGTTAGGGTAGGTGTTTTAAATATGCATTTAAGCATAATGGGAGCAAAGCAAAATATGTTGTAAATATGTGTAAATGGGCAGGCATCATTCAATGGGGAACCATTTTAAATGCTTTTTATTTTGTTTTTAATTTTTGGGAAAAGGTAAAATTTGTAATGAAAATTATTAGATTGTTTTTATAAACATTGCACAAAGTTTGGAACTTTGATTTTTGTGAAAAAGCACAGAAATAATTTACTTATGCACAGCAGAGTTGAGTTGAGAAAAATCAATGGTCATAATGTTTTAACGTTAAATGTACATTTTTATTTTAGTTTCCTAATAAATACACAATGAAAAATTTTAATGTTTTGTTGAAATCTTATATCCCCTAAATATTTTTTATTATTTTATTTAGAACAATCCTAGGGGGTTCCGACTATATTTTTTGGTACCACTCTAATGTACATATGTACATGCATACGTACATTTTTTCCAATGCAAGTACCAAAAGTCAATCTTTCTTCTTATTTACTACGTATTCGTATTTTAAAAGCTTAAAATAATCAAGCCCGGAAATATAAAAGTGTTAACGTTTTTATGTACAGTTAAAATTTTGTCGATGCATATTTTTAGGCGCATTGACGTGTTTCCGTTCGGGGAAGTTTCAACAAATACCATTTCCGGACTATAAAACATGCTTTAGCGCATACGACTTCAATATGTTTATGTATTGCTAATAAAATGTCTGCAATTACCCATCGCAGTTTTGCAGTTATAAGAGACAACAGTTATTATTTGTTTCTTCTTCTATTTAACTAAGGTTTACTTGATCAAAGGAGAACAAACAAAAAAATATGCAAAATTAAATAAACTAAATATAAATGATAGCAGATTATAGCATACCTACATACTACTATTAATTCAAACAACTTCTAATGATGTAGTTACTGGTGTTGTTGATGCCTTTATTTATGGTGTTGTTGCATCTATCAATGAGAATGCTAAATTTGTTTATTTTAATTTTATTTTTGCTGCTTTCTACATTATATTGTTGTTCGTTGGCAGCTACTAATTTCGTTAACGTTGGCTACGCCTTTTATCGGCTAAGCGGCTTATGAAGCTTTGTGAAGTGGCATTTACGCTTGGGCAATGCCGGCTTTTGTTGTGGTGTGACTAGATACAGTAGTAATTTTATTGCATTTTGCCTGCTTTCGTCATATTTAATTACATATTTTGGAGTAAACAATGAAATAGTATTGGCATAATGGGAATACCGGAAAGAGCATCCAATTAACCACATAAGTGGAAATTGCAAAACATCTTATTGAACATTGAATTATTGGTAAACAGCTCAATGCTACGAGTTGAAGTCGACAATAAAATTATTTCTGCATACAGACTAAATATAAATAAAATTAGTTGCGCTTACACTTTTGCATAAAGCTTCTTGATGTTGTTACAAAATGATAGGGACTTAGCGTTCTCCGCCGATTTCGAATGTCAAATGGTTTAATGAGACACTTTTTCAGGGCACACTCGGTGATTTTCCATTAATAACACCGTGAGACCAAAACAAAAAATTTCGAATCACACGAAGTAATAAATATACTGAGGAAACTGTGGGCCCAAATATTTATAGTAAAACTGCTATTTTAGTTTTACTCTGATGTCAGAATTTTTAATTCTCTAGTTTGGAGGAATACCGGAGAGATGAACTATATACACACAATGTTAGACAGTTTACAATGGTCACACTGCAGTGCGATTACTGTGGCATTTGGACCATGTTCAACGGAAGCATTGAATGTCATATGTCATCTGCCACTGATTGATCTCTTTATTAAGGAAAGAGTCTCCTGATGTTAAGGGAACTTAGACTGAGGAGATAACGTACGTACGAGCATGGACGTATCTTATTATCTTTCAACGCCCCAAGCACTCTCGAAAAATCTGACTACATGTGTCCTTAGCTTCTCTTCAAGAAAAACTTCGGCACGATGTTTCCACCAAGGAAAGTGTGGAAGGAGCCTATATATCTGTGTTCATATGGAAAAGTAGCTTATGTCGAAAGGCTGGCTTTAGTATAAATCGGCATTCGCAGCATACGATTGCGAATGACTCACTGGCGCTAAGCCGTTGAACAACTTTTGGCAAATAAACGTGGAAGAAATTGTTCCTTCAAACATATATAACAAATATTATTTCCTTGCCGTTTAAAAAATAAAGGGATTGCCGCATTATACTAAAGCCAGCCTTTCGACATAAGCTACTTTTCCATACGAACACAGATATACTGAACGCTTTAAAGTATCTATTTTTGCGGACGGCCTAAATATAAATGGAATGTGGCGTAGGTGCGGGATTTTTTTTCAACTGACCTCTTTGCCATCAAAGAGGAGCGCAAAATAATTTGAGCGATAAAGGCATCACCTTCAGTCCACACGGCTGTAGGAATACTTGCTGCAAGACTAGGAATGGAACACAGCACCTCTTATCGTAGCCGTGATTCACCAGAAACAAAAGAACACTTAATCTGTAATTGCCCAGCACCATGTAGGACTAGAATCAGGCTGATCAGCACTAAAAAATTCTATACATTCCGCCAAAGGGAATCCCTCAATGAGGAAATTGCCGTGTTGCCCATCTGTCGGTACCACCTCTTTCATATAAAAATAAAACATAGGATGCATAGATATTGAATAGTAAAAAACAAAAATGTGAACAAAAGTATATTTTTTTTTTGGATACTCAGAAACAATGATGTCAATTTGCGGGGAGTTCCCCTATTTGCGGAGAATTTGTCTCTTTGCGGGGAATCCGGGAATCGCCGCCTTTTGACTATTTAATTTTAAATCATTAAATAACTTACCTAGAGTGCAGAATACTTTTTGTAATGTATTTAATCTAATGAGCCGAGGCTCATTTCGGAAGAAAGTTAGAAAGGCCCCAGGAAAAATAAATATGTAAAATCACAGGTAATTTTTAGTCCTTCAATTGTGCACATCTTTATACCTACTAAATTAAATTGGCTTTTAAAAATTACAAGTAAAAAGTTGAAAATTTTATTGATTTTAATGATTAATGAAATTAACATTTAAACATTTTATGTACATTCGTTAATAAATTCAAGCAATTGAATTTAAAATTTGAGTTTTTTTAATGAAATCATGCCAGTGCGGAGAATTGTACCGACAATCGGGGAATTTCGCGGTAACCAACGGGAAGAAAGATAAAATGAGTTGGCATCCCTGCTCAGAAATGATTACATAATGGTTATAAATTATTTCAGGTTACCGGTAAACGGTTTCGTTACATTGAGTATGTATGTATTTGCAGCTGAGCTTTTGGTAGATATTTATGACAAGTCTTGAGCTGTGGCTCACCTTTTCTCAACACCTTGTCCGCCCTTTTTTAATTTCAAATTATCGACTATAACTTGCATGTGTGAAGCAAATTTTTTAAAGGCATTAACTCTTTCTGTTGTCATTTTTATATTTTGCCGTTACGCTTTACTTTATTTATGCACAGCACAGCGGCCAGCATCTTTTGGCTTTCGTCAGTCATAAAAGTATGCGCATCTATAAGTACCTGCATACCTGCATGTGTGTATGTATGTATACATTCGTTTGGACTTCCTCATGACTCGTTTAAGCTATTCATATGTACATATGTATGTATGTGACATTGACCCGTTGTATGGACCCAGAGGTAACATATCGCGACCACAATGCAAATGACACCGTCGAAAAGCATGTTTGTGTTTATGTATGGGCGAATGTTTTGGCCGTTTTACGCATGCTCATCACTCGGTCACTTGCGATGTTGGTGTTGTAGCGTAACATGTATTTATGGCCAACTAATTTTATGCTCCAGCAGCGTCTATGAAGACACACTTTTTGGAGTCTGTGGGCTTAATACGTTTGTGTAGATGTTTATGTGCATTCATATTTTATTCATATGGGGCATTCCGCGGAAAATCGGACTCCATTTGACTTAAGCATCTACGATTTTTTTTTTTTTAATTTTTTATGTTATAGCAAAGGCTTCGCTAGTTTAACATTTTTTCCAGCCGTTTTCGAAAATCGATTTTTGAAAAAAAAAAATTAAAATTTCCATAAATTTGATAAAAATTGGCATATTGGGAACGTTTTTAAATATTTTTTTCGAAACACTTAGAATATATAATCGAAATTTATTTTCTTAAAATGATAACCTTTTTTATATAAAATGGTGATTTCCAAAAAAGACGTATTTGATCGATTCACTTGAATTTTTTCCTATAAAACGGTTCCTAATTTCACAGGTTTTAACCCTAGTTCGATAATGGTATAACAATGAGATATATTTTTTTTTAATATTTTAGTATAATAAAGTGCAAGCTTGAAATAGCTGGGACTAGCATTTTTTTATATGGAAGAAAATAAAGGTGTTGCCTTCAACAAAACAAAAATTGTGAAAACTAAACGGTTAGATCATAGTGTTGCCCAATTATAGGACTAGCCTTACAATTTGTGAAATTAGTGACATTTGTTACAAACAATTTTCATGTAAATCGATTAGTTCGCGGTTTTTGGAAATAAATATTTAAGTTTATTAAAATTTTTAAAGTTGTATAAAAATGCGGTACCAATCGGCTCATTTTTCGCAAAGTTAAGGTCCTTTAAAGAAGGAACGATTTTTTCAAAAATCGATAGCTAGACAACAGCTGCACAAAAAAGAATCCGGGAGGCCCCTCTTAATTGGTAACATAAATAACATAAAAAATTTTGAAAAAAAAATCGGAGCTGCAAAAACTAAATGTTGTTTGATTTGGCGCGAAATGCCCCATATGTATGAACATTAGGCATATGACTTAAAATTAAATATACCTATTAAGAGAGGATTAGTGATGACAAGAAACCAACACTCACAAAAAATATTCCTTGATGCTAGGAAAAAAAAGTATATTATTCTAAGAAAATATTACCTTAAAATGGCTCCGATGGCATGGCTGTCTTAATATGAGTAAACGATTTGACTCAGTTTAAGGAAAACAGTTTATTACGAAAAATTTATTTGCCATTTCATCCCCCGTGAAAGGAATAAGTATGCCATCTTGCTCGTGGTGCTCAAACAGTGGCAATGGCCGAGAGCCCAAAGCTCTAGCGCTAGGTATTCCATACAATATTTACACCTAAATATTTTTTTTTTGGGTGAAACATATATTTTTACATTCTTTATCGAAAAAAAGAAGACACCTATTAGTATAAACTTTATGTACGCAAGTATGAAAAAACTCGTAACTTCTACAGTTTTGGTGTTGCCATTCTCAAATTTTTAAAGCTTACTCCATAAAGTATGACAACTCTTCAGGTTGAAAACAAATCAAACATGATGAAGTTAATTAAAATAAAAAATTAAAAAAATGCGATTTTTTAGTACAATTTTGTATTTTATTCTAATCTATCTCACACTCTCATAGAAAGCCGAGGAAATTACACATATTTTGATACCTTAACTGATTTTCTCCGTGAAATAGTTTATTAAAAAAAGATACTTCTCCGTGAGTTCAAAATTTCGGTATTTTTTTTTGAGATTTTCGAACATCATGACGAGATTAAAAAAATAGGTGTCTTTTTTCGATAAAGAATGTAAAAAAAAAAAATATTTCACCCAAAAAAAAAAAAATATTGAGGTGTAAATATTGTATGGAATGACCCATATGTAGGTAACGGAGAAAATAATTTAGGTTTTGTAAAATGAATCAGTGAACACAAGGCGAATCTATACAAGGTGGTGTTGTAAGATCAGTTGATTTCTTCGTCTTACATGTTTGCACTTTGTTTTTCCTTTTACTGATTTGACAGCACACCCATCAAAAGCAAAAACAAAATACTTGTAAACTTTGAGGTGAATTGAGAATTGGCATAACACCCGCAATACAAAATACATGTAGTTGTTGTTATTGTAACCTAAATTTGCCAGTAACAGGAACTTGTTTAAATAAATTCGCCTTGAGTGAACATTACCAAATCGCGCCGAAGTAATCGTAAAATAATTCCTAAAATGTCTTGCGATGATAACGATGCACAAAAACCAAAGTTGCGGGCGAAGATTAAAAATGCCGAATATGGCTTTGTTTAATCATTAATTCGCGTTTTCCAGTTGCGTTATTTCTTTATGCCTATAAGTTAATTAGTACCTTACGTATCTAAAAATATTGTTGCCACCATAATTTCTGAATTTAGGTTTTTTTGCAAAATTTTTTTCGCAGTAAACTGTTTTCTTGATTTAATAAACATATGTAAATATATATTAGCGTGCGGCTTAAATTTTTGCTTATAAGGTATGATTCACATTTGACTACGGATACGAGTAAAATTTTTAGAAACATTTATGAGCAACTCTCAATCAAATAAAAAATGCCAATTACACTGTGCTTTAATAAGTCGGTAAACTTTCATCCGATTTTTGAAAATAAACACTAATTTTTTCATTATTAAATTTAGTTTCGAAAGGCTCAAGCTTCCTCTCTTTAAACCCAGCAATAAACTGCAACTCGGTTCATAATCAACTACATAAGTTACATGCTTATAAGTGAGCAAAAGTACGAAATACCGTTTTCTTAACGGTAAATCAGGATTCTGGGGCTGGTTGGCAAATTTGATGCTGATGTTTTGATCATTTTATTTATTTCAATTTTCCATGCCAAAATTTTTCTTATTTTTTTTGAAATATAAATGTAGTTCATTCGACAGCAAAAACACAATCTTTTTTTATCTAAAAGAAGTCTTGTAACATCCTCTGGAAAAAAAATCAAGGTACATTTTTAGCGACTTGAAACTTACACTACAAAAACTTAATTGGCTAAAAAACTGCGTACTCAAAATTTTTCTACGAAATCGAATTGAAAAGTTGAAAATTATTGTATACTTATTTTTGACACTCACTGTATGTACATAAAAGTACTTATTTTTATGCGCCACCCAGCTAAAGCTTTTAATGTGTTTTAAAGACACAAGACAATTTTCACCTTTATTTTTACATTTATTCGATTATCTCCTATGACATGCACATGTTAAAGTAACGCATTCTGTAAGCGCCGAAGATCGATTGGGGAAGCACTTCTCGAGAGTAACCGCTTACTTTCTCGTTTACAGAATGCGTTACTTTAATATATGCATGTCATTGGAGGTGATCGAAGAAATGACAAATTGCTTGCCATTGCATTAAATGTAAAGATAATTTGTCTGGAGGCGACTTGTAATTCATTACTCCATTGATAGAAAAACAAGAGCTTCCCAAAAAATTAAAAAGTTTTCGCTGGACATTTCACTGCCAACGCTTATTCACACACACATAAAAACATTTGCGTAGGTACCCTGCCGAAAAAAATTATTAATCGATAACAAATAACCAACTTGTGGTTAGCTTTTTTGTGGGATTTCGATAAATATCTAAATTTTAATTAGCTGTGACCAAACTAACTTTAAGTGAGTTGTAGAGTCGTGCAGGAGTTTCTTTAAACACGCTTCATGTAAATATACTCATATAAAAATTCCTTTGAATACACTTTTTTTCTGCACTTCACAGATGCTTTCTCGATATCAGGACTTATAAAATAAAGCTCGAAATTTTATATTATCATTTTATTGTTATGTCTGATGGAATTAAAATATGGGACCAAATACAAAAGAACATATAAACAAATAAGCCAATATCTAATGTTAAATAAATAATGTAGATGGAAAATNTGCAATAAGCGTTTTTGTGAAGCTCTAAAAATTACAACTACAACATTTGAACATAGCCCCCATACCTTAAGGTAAGACGTATTCTACGTCAAAAAAAACGTTTTTATTTATATTTTATGTCCAAAAGTAGTTAGCTACAATTTAGTTGCAGAGGAAAGCAGTTCTCACTATTTTGCGACAAACGCTCTTCAAAAGGAGTTAGTTACGGACTAGTGTGACTGCTGGGTAGTTATAGGTTAGCTATAAACTGGCCCCGTTTTCTGCAGGGTAGGTACGTGCACTCCTTTTTCTTACATGCATACTAGCAAAGTTTTGGCTTAGGCTGGGTCAGTTAGCGGCATTGTAAAGATGCCACATTTTTCGCTTTTCTTTTATTACATATCTTTTGTTACTATTGATGTTGTGCCGCTTTTTTGTATCCACGTTGGATTTTATTGTTATGAAAATTTCTAAATTGTTTCATATTTCGACATTTTCATGTTTAATGTTTCCAAACTCACCCGCTTATCTTTGTGTTAATTTCGTTGCGCAGACATTTTGATGATCACTAATTATGGCTCATAAAATTTTTGAGCAGTGCAGTGAAAAAACTTGCTGCGCTTTCGTTTACAAAAATATTTTATTCAAGCACGGTGGCGCATTTTCTACTAAATTTACAAAAATTATAAAAACTTACAACTAAGTAGGTATATACATATACATATATGCGCTTGTATATGTAGCTATGTATGTATGTACAATTAAGTCGGCAAATTGATGCTTGCGCCGTGAAGTTCGACTAGCAGCGGCTGATCAATTTTCGTTGTAGCAGCAGAGTGGCGAGCATTTGCATAACAACAAACAATTTAAAATTAAATTTATCAATACTCAACCAAACATAAACAAAAATAAATAAACAATATGTTTAACCATTAACAAAACGGTGACAGACAATGTATAAATTATGATGGAGTATTTCAGCATAATTTTATGATAGTTAAAAAAATAACAAAATTAATTAACAGAGAAAACAGGGAGTAATGTAACAAAATCAATTTAGGTGAGTTACATAATTAAAGAAGCGCATAAATTGATCACACAATTGCAAATAAATATATAAGCAAATCGAAGTGATTGTAATTTTACTTTTGAGCGCACAGATATTTATTTTATCTAGCCATTGCTTTCTGCTCTGTTTTTATCTGCCTTTCAACAAATTTCTCTTCTATGATGCATTTAAAATGGCGTTCAGTCGATTAATTTAAACTCGATGAAAATTCTAATTAACTTAAATTACAATTATACAATTGGTGGCAGGTATTTGCCAGCCCCGCCACTGTTGCTGCCGCCAGCGCTGCTGCTTGACATACCAAAACTGTTGCCAATGTTACCGCCTGCGTTGCCCTGGTTGTGATCCAGCGATCCAATTACCGAAGCGACTGGCGCAACGCCTTCGTCGGAGATCTGTGTGGTGCCACCTAGTTGATCGTATTGCTCTGCAAGTAAATTGGAATATAATTAATTGGAAAAGTCCTTAGTCATATTTTGTGAAGTCTACAAGAATCAAAAGAAATATACATATATCAATGAGAAATGCGCCCGGAGTGTGAGTGTTCTTAAAACTTAAAAACTTAATAAGCGACCGGCTTTTTCGTTATAAATGAGTGGCGTTTTCTTTTCTCAAAATAATGTTGTCCTTTCTCCTCATCCCTTTCACACTTTAGGTGTTCATTTCTCAAAATATTGCCCTCCGACAAAAGTGCAATACTTTCTACTAATATAGCAATTTTTCAGTAACCTAGTGCAAATGTTTCAAGAAGGCAACTTTTTTCAACAGAAAGAAAATGCCATAAGTTTGTAATTGATCTTTTTTTGTATTCAAGTAACACGAACATGACTTCTGATTTAAAGCTTAGCTATGTATAAACGACAGTTTCCCTTGTTAAACAAAAATAATTTGTATTGAATTTACCAGTCTCTCTTTCTTTGATTTATTTAATGAATTTACTGGTCTTTCTACTTGTGATTTATTTAGATCAGGCATGCCCAACGCCGGCAGAACTCCATAAGCAAGTGCCCTGCGCTGGCAGAATTCAATAGGCAAGTGCCCTGCGCTGGGCACGGCTGATTTAGATAAAACATGTGAATTTTAGTTAAATATTTAGCCTTTTTTTTGCCAATTTAGCTGGTCGGCCCAAAAATTTCTGTCAGCTCTGATCATCGGATTCTATCGACGTCTTTGCCGGAACTTTTTAAGCTGTCTAACTTTTCTGTCTCGTGGAAATATACCTATTTTCCCCTATTCTACTGACATCGTATGGTCTTTGGGCTGCAGGGTGAAATTATATGTTGCGTCCGTCATACCAGTTGTTTCTGAGTCCGCGGCAGTAACTACCTACCTCTAGAGCAGCGATATGAAAGATTGGAAGATGGAACTACACTACTCAATTATGGCTTGGCGACGCTTGTTTCAGCCGTAAGCGAAATTTAACAAAGTAGTGATGCCAGTCGGTGTGAGCTCTTTGGATAGAATGAATGTCTAGAACACCAGAAGTGTACATATGTACATTAGGGTGGTCCAAAAAGAGTTAAAAATGTTAAGCTCTCACCTCTAGATTTTTTCCAGAATAAAAAAATACCCCTGTTTTCTTGTTAAAAAAAGTGATATTTAGAACAGCATCCAAGACTATGTATTTTACGTGGGGAAAAATACTTTTTCGTAGAAATGGTATATAATTCTTAAAAATCTACATTTTTCGATCGGAAAACTTTGTGTCTTTCCAGAAGACTTTCAATAAAAATACCCTTAATGGACAAAGAGTGCATCTAATATAACCATCATATCAGTGCGACCACTTTTTGAGGATTTTTATTTTGAAGAATTTTTTATCGATATATTTGCAGACAACAAATTCAACCATGTTTTACGCAACATAATTGTTAAATTCCTCTGAAAATTTTTGAGCAAAAAAAAAAAGCTTTCCAAAGTTTTATAAAGAGTGAAATACACCACACATACGGCTTTTCAAACATTACACCATACACCATGCAAACATGACTCGTTCAAGCGAAGAATTCTAGTTTTCTTCCGGTTCACAATCTAAAAGGGTATGGTTTTCTTCGATTTTTTTCTCTTGCGTCGTCATTCGGTGAAAATTCCGTTGCGAATGAGGCGATTTTACCATACACAATGTAAGCGGTTTGATCAAACTTTAACATGGCGGCCAGAAAATCAAAAAATTTGGGTTTTTGTTCACATTTCCCGCAAAAGGCTTGACAAACCTTTAAACACCCCCATACACAACATAAATAGCTTTAAGGAAAGTAATATTTCGCTTGGTTTGTCAAGCCGCTTGTGTGGTGCTTTTCCCTGTTAAGCACATCTGCGTTTGCTGCCAAATATTCAAAATGTTATCGATAATTTTTTTTTTGGATTCCATATGTGCTATTTTCAACTTATTTTGAACTTGCAAAATCTCGATAACGAGGTAGAGAACACGAATTGTTCGATCATAAGAATTTTCATATTGACTCTTCATTAGATCCAGAAAATTATCGGAAAAAAGTTTTTGAGTTAAAAGATTCTTCAGGTTCATATAAGTTTCCCAATTAAAAAAATTATATCTGCATGACTAATATAGCCCTTTTCTAATACTTTAGTATAACGTATTTTTAGTAGTTTAAAAATGTGTAGGACTGACTTGAGGACCAGATGGAACCCTGATATAGTTGCAGCAATATTATATACAAACCAAAGCTTAAAAAATAACGATACTTGTTTGAGCCGCAAGAAAAAATGTACCAAATGAATTTGCAGAATGTAATTAATATTTATACCAAGGACGTGTAAATAGTATGTAGTACACAATACTAATATCTGTAATAAGAAAGTTTTGAGTAATTTGTTGGATTTTGAGGATTTTTCATTTTTTTTTGAGGAATTTGGTATTTTTTTTTGTGGCATCACATATTTCTTTGTATTTTTAAGTTGAAAATGACTCAAAAATTCTCCAGTGACCTTGAATACACAATGCGTCACCATATCAAAAATTTAAAGTTCCCATATGCAGAAGAGATCTAATTTGCATATAAGCAAGAAACATACATACATATGCAAATATAAACGAGCGGGCCCAAGAAGCTGATTACCGTAAACTATAAAATCGAGTATAGAAGAATAGCGCTAAAAATATGTTAATAAGATAAGAGCAGATATTCGCTAATTGGGCATTGATTTTCGCGTCGAATGATTCATCACAATTTCCACAGTTTACCATTTTCTCTCTGACGTTTTTCGAAATTTTTTACCTCCAGCCATGCAGAGTTGCAGAACAGGAAGTAGAAATCATTAATGGTTTTATGAACAAAAAAAATCGATCAGAACCTTTCAATAATATATATAACTTTTTCCTGCTTTGAAATTTATGAAACGGCTTTCAAGCGCTTCTGGCGCATTCTCGGTAGGCGGGGTGAATGCCACCTAAATACTTACCTTGGATTGTGCGTTGTGCATGTTGCGCTTCTTCTTGTGTGCGATACTTAATGAAGTATACTTCCGGTTTGCTGGGCTGCTTGGGTGCTGCCTCTTGGTAGGTTGCCTGCAAGTCAATTGGATCCGGTTTACGCGTAAGCACATAGATGATAGTCTTCTCTTCGGTTGGCGCTTGATTCACACGCAAGGCTGCAGCGCTGGTCTTATGTGATGGCGCTTTAATGAATACAATGCGATAGTGCTTGCGTGGCGGTGGTGGCGGCAATACCGGGCGCTGGTAGCGTTCCTCCTGCTCCTCGGGTGCTACATGCACATAAATGTCCTTGGTTACCAGAGATGGTGATTGTGCGTAGTTGCCTTGTTGATATTGCTGTTGCGCGTAAGATGGGTGGGCGGGTTGTTGTAAGAAAAGGCTTGGCTGAAAGCCAGAGTGTTGTTGTGTTACCTGCGACAAAAGGGCGCCTTGATAAAAGTTATTCGGCGTTGCAGCGGTAGGCACAGGTGCTGGCGCGCTCACAGTGACGGGTGGAAGGTAGGTGGTGGGCGGTGCGCTGATGAGCGATTGCGCTAGTTTTGTATTTTGTAATGCCTGCTGCAGAAAGCTGGGAGTTTCGACTGCGGCAGAACTGCTGTGTTGTTGTTGTTGTTGCGCGCCTGATATGCTACTAATACCCGGGAGTTTGATTTGAAAGCTGTTCTGTTGATTTTGGAAACTGCTTTTCTGATTTTGATAGCTGTAGCCCTGCGGTTTGGCATAAGCCGAAGCGAGTAGGCAGAGTGTCTGAAATTGGTGAGAGAAGGCGTTAAATTTAGCAAATAATGATATAGTGGATATGGATATAGTGGAATCTAAATAAAAAATTTTCACATTGTCACTCGTTAACAACGGTTTCGTTACCGCGGTTAGAAAATGTATATGTACGTCGAAAGGTTGGTGGATAGGCAAGTCCGACCCTAGGACTATGCAGAAAAAATTCAAAATCTATATAAAATATACCAAATTTGAAAGAGTTTGGTGGAGAATTCGGCGCTGAGGCTAAAGAACAATATATCATAGAAATTTGTGTAATAATAATAAGATTTTGGCGCTAGCACTTTTGCTAAGTATTTGGCAGAGTCTCTCTTGGTCAGTTCATTCGCCACACAGTTTTATGTAATACATATTACTGTGACCCGAAACGCGCAGGCTATACTCTGACATGAACGAAAGATGGGTCAAACTTTTTCACAACTGGTAACTTTGGGAACACAGTGAGTGAGCTCAAGGCGTCTTGTATATCAGAGCAGATATTTATGTCCCTTGCTGACGTCTCGCAAATTAGCAGCGAATCAACTACTTTCATAATGGCATCCAACACTCACTGAAGAACGTTAAAGTGATCTGAAAGTTAAGGGTTCCTACAATGGAGCTTTTCATCGATAATACCCGTTAAGTTTCAAGCCATCCATGTAAATGTTCAACGGAGTCTTCCTTGTAACGACTGCTTTTCGTCCACTTATGTTTAGCTGGGATCTAAGTAGGCGAAAAGCTAAGTGGTGTCAATTAGTCATGCACTGATCCACGTTATAAGGGATAAACCTCTTTGGTAAGTCAGGTCTGACTGTAGCCTTTGGTGTAGTAGCCTTACCAAAGATGACAATGGTTACTTTGTATCACCGATAAGAGCCAGGGTGTGAATGGTTGGTTAGTTGTAGTAGTTTGTTAACTTTGTAACAAGAGAGGAGCAAATTATAGAAATTTTGAAACCACAAAATCGTGAAAAATATACAGCCATCTGGCGGTTTGATGAACTTCTGTATATCATACAGAGAGAGTACTGAAGTACTCAGCTGGAATGTTGAAATGATGGAATGATAAAAGAATATTCGAACAGATATCCGAATATACGGATAGTCAAAATTTTGTAGATGAAACACTTTAATATTTTTGAATTAAAACTGACACCAAATACTTAAATTATCTTCACACTAATGTATGCGCAGTTATTTAAATAAATATTTTTCTAAGCCCTTCTAATTAATTTTATATAAATGCTCAAAAGACCCCGTAGTAAGATTACAATTCCCTGGGGCCTGGCTCGGCTATCGAGGGCGCTCTGAAAACACACACCATTTTAAATTTTTTACAGTTCTTAGTCAAAATTTTTGACAGGTCTTTGTGATAAAGTCTCAAAAATTTAATTATTCGCTTACGTATACAATCATTTCGTTCACTAGCCAAAACTTAAAAATTGTTTCGTAAAATTTTTAACTTACAATAAAAGCGCGCATCTTTTTTTTTTTTACAACACAGTGCGAACAGTTTGGAGCGAACTCAAAAATTAAACACCAATTGTACGCGACACACTTAACACGACCCCAGTTGGGACTGAACCAATTGGCAAATGCAAATCAACTAAATGTTAATCAGTTGAAAAGCAATCTTTTATAACACTACCAAATTTGAAAATTACTGCTGCACAGCAGTTAACCAAAAATAACAGTCGAACACATGCATAAAGGTAAAGTAGGTGACCAAAAGCTAAGCACGCGAGTTCATTTGGCCCATGCAGATGAAGAGGACGACGAAGAAGAAGAAGAAGAAGTTGAGAGGGCGCACAAAATGCATTGTTGTGAAGTGCGATAGTTGTACCTAAAACCAAAACGGGTTATACGCAAAAAGCGCCAAAAATTAGCTAAGATAAGAAGTGACGAATAAGAGGAAGAAGAAGAAGCTGAGAAACAAAAAGGCGCGCTTGGCACAAGCTGAGAGCGCGCGTAAGAGCTCAACTACTGTGAACAACCAGCTTGGAGTACGGTGTGTGTTTCGATACTCGTAGACTTTTTACACGAGTGCGTGTGTGTGGGAATTTGATTAAATTATTGCTGTAATATGCAGGTAATGAAATTCACTGGATGCCACCGGAAGTCTAATTTCCACATACGCATACTAGCGCACACACTCGTGAGCTGAAAAAAAAATTGACTTAGATCGAAATGACAAAGTGATGAGTAAACATAAGGGGTTTATTAATTTTCCCATCCAACAATTAGCCAAGTTCCCGTGCACCTCTCCATTAATGCCCATATGCAATTATGGCGTTGGCAGCAATTTTCGTGGCCTATTTTTTTTCGCTGTCAAGTTTGTCGGTTACGCAAGCGCCAACTGATGACCCATTGGCAAATCAAAGAGTCGTGTCGGATTTGGGCACTTGTTGGAAATAATTGTTGCCTGCCAACAACCGTTTTCCGTGAGGCTTAACACAAAGATTACTGAATGGCATTGTAAACGCTCATTGCTTTTCGCCTTAGGGCGCCTTGGCGGGCAGATCATGATCACCCAGCGGGTGTCTGCAGCTCACACATAGATCGCTTACGGTTGGGTAAACAGTAATAAGCTGCATACATTTATCGCTCTATCAAAACCTGATTTTGGGTATGGATATTATGCCAATTGCAACTTGTTGAGTAGGGTTTGCCGGGCCAATTGACAGCTGATCCACCTTTCCTTGGTTACAAGTTCGAAAATATAGCTTTGTTTTTCCTGTTGCATAAAACTAATTACCTTTTATAACAAATCAAGCGCATAAGTATGACAAATTTGCAGTTATATAACCAGCTTGCGAATGGAAGACAGCCGAAAAGTAATTGTCGTAGAAATTGAAGTGAGTGGAACTTCACGCTTTGCATACCTTAGTCCCCATTGCTTCAATACAGTTCAGACAAATATCGTCAATTAATGTGGCGAAAAATCGCTTGCAATCTCAATCTATTCATACAATTTACTTATATCATCTTCTTTAATTAAAGATAGCAAATCGAAGATTAAAATTATCCGCAAATATTTTTTGCAAATATTGCGCTTGTGACCTTCGTTGTAATTGTGTGAATATTGTGCCACAAACTCAATAACCTGCTTTTGACAGACTTATTTAACACTTTCAACGCTATTAATTAAAAATCAACCAGTGAAAATATTTACACTGCATTTGAATTGAATTTGCTTATCATTCATTAGTATCAAAAATATTTTTTTGTCCGAATACTATTGCCTTCGTAGATCGGTGTCATTGGCTGTTGCTGTAAGCATTTGAATTTCTGTTGTTTTTTATAGCAATGTCCGTGGGATTATCTTTATACGGTAGTTTTTTTTTAATTTTTGCCAGGTCTTCTCGCATGTAAACACATTCGTCTATTAAAAATTTACATACACTGACTTTTTTCACTGGACTGCCTTCGCAGGGGATTAAATAAAAAATAACAACGCAGTCAAGTTGGTTTATTGTTTCGTGATAGAGGGCGAATTCGCTGAGGAGCTACATCATCTTCTTGTCCACGTTTATCACCAGACTCATTCGCTTTACCTCCCCGAATAACTTGGAAAAGATAGGACAAGCAGAGCGGCTACTAAGGCTGTTCAAGTCGAGATCATATTACTCAACGTTTATGTTACTCAACGTTTCGCGGGTCTTTAAAATCGATGAAGAGATATTGTGGGTTGCTCTCCTTATAGCGGCTATTTCACACGATTTATCGCATGTTGAATACCTCGCGTACAACAATGCTGATAAGAGCAAATCAGTTGGTGGAGTTAAGCCTTTCACACAATACGCTCGATAATATCGTATAGTCGATGCTTAGTAGGCTCATTGTACGACAGTCGACGCCTATGGCAGATTCGCCTTTCTTATGGATTGGACAGAGCATATGTCTGTGAAGTTGGCATACGGAATGATGCAAAAAGAATAAAACTGTTCTGAGTAAATTTTCAATAGTTCTAGAGATCTTGAAAATGAAGAAAGTGCTGGATATTTTGACAAAAAAAAAAAATGTGCAACAAATTTTGTATAAGCCAGATTCGCGCAGCATATGCCACACAGTGGTGCGTCCCATAAAAGTTGGCCGTTATTTTATGAATTATTAGATTTTAAACCAGTATGTAATACATATCCGTACAATTTATAGGCCAAAAGCAATGCATACAATTTTTTCCCCCAAAATTTATATATTTAAAATTTTTTGAAAATGCCAAATGAATACCAAACGGCTGAAATTATTAAAGTCGTACAATAACCACGCCCATATCCCATATAACGGTATTTTAGAGAAATGCGAAATCTTCGATAAATCAGTATATACTGAAGCTAATTTATTCAAAGTATATAAATTCTTTAGCAAAAAAATACGTTTATGATAACATTTTGGAAAAGGGGCGTGGCCCCGCCCACTTATGACCACTAATGCGTATCTCGGTAACCGTTCTATCCATTTGTATCAAACTCGGTACGATTATTGTTCCTGCCACATAAAAGCATAACGTTGAGAATTGTTGATTTTATGCTAAAATTACGCCCACTTTTCATATAACGGTAAATTTCATAAATGCTTGAAAGTTCGATATTTCGTAATTTAATTTACTCAAAATTGATATTAACAACAATCGCTCGAAAATTAGTAACATTATTTTGGGCTTTTGGAAAATGGGCGTGATACCGCGCACATATAACTATATAAGTTTATCTCATTATGTCTAACTGGACGTTCTATCGAAGATGTTTGAAATAGGCGTAAAACCACTAAAAAACTATATTAAATACTTGCCCCGTACGTATTTAATGTTCGGCTCTGCCCGAACCTAGACTTTTTCACTTGTTTTATTTGGGTTCTGTACGTGAAATGAGCTAAGCGAGGAATTTTTCCTGTTTTCTGCGGAGATATGATCTGCCGAAATTTAGGTTTTCTCGTGATTCTAATAATCATATACTAATTCAAATCGTTATATCTCGGGTTGTGCTCACCGCAGAAACTTCATCTTACCTTGGTTTTAAAGCTAAATAAGTGGGCTTAACACTTCTGTATATAAGAAGGTCATGATTGTCCTAAATCTATCTTAGCTTTATACAGTTGAAATAGTTGAATTGATTTGCACAGTGAAGACCAGTAAATAAGGAATTTAAAATTACAGCATCGTAATCTTTGTTTAGTTCTCTATAAAAAAACATGCTTCATAAACTGGGCGTTGTTCTAAAACGATTTTTAAAATATATATATTTTTTATGACGAGATGTTTTATTTTTGGTGAGTCAACAATATTTTTAATTTGTTTTCAAAAATTTGCGATGAGGTATATTTAACAAAGTGTTAAAACTCGGGTTATGGCAAAAATTTTAGATGACAAACCCCTTGAAATTGGCGTGTCAATTGTAGTACTAATTTTAGCAAAACACAGATTTTATTGCGGATTTCGGCAGAATATCCATTCGTTAACAACATTTGTTGCGCAATATTGGTATTCTGCCGAAATCCACAATAAAATCTAAATATTTAAACTTTGGTTTTAAAATTGCCACGCCCATTTCTAAAAGATTCTTTGATTGAAAAAGTTGTGGAATCACGAAAAAATCCAAACTATGGCAGATGTTTTCTTCGAAGAAAAGAAAAATAAATCCTCGAATACGTGTTAGCATATTTAATGTATAGAACGCATACAAAAAATTTGAAGCGAGTCTGAGACATGACATAATTTTTTATTTTTTTGCGAAATCCGTCCGATTTAAAAAAGAATGGCTCATATTTGAGTAGATTGTGCTTTCATACAAAATACGAGTTTCATGTAAGAAGTTACCACTTTAGAAATCATTAGAAATCGATACCGTGTTGTTTTGAGTTTCGTGTGTAATGTTCTAAACGTGTGTAGTCATTATTTCGGAATTCTTCAATATCAAAGTACAGAGCAGTGTACCGCGGTGTCATCTTCTGGATTGTCCACTTTAAGTGGAAGTTATAATCCTTACTGTCAAATAAAAACCTATCTCTATAAGCATTCTATGAAGAACTATTATCAAAAGATAACTCAACAATTTTAAAAAGGCCTTTAAAGGAAAAGGACTTCAACTTGGCTTCCGTTTTACGTATATAATTTTTAATCTCCCACTTTTGTAGGTAAGAAAAATGTCAAAATGAAAGCTGAAAAATACAATTTTCGCATTTCGTCGGATATATTGATAAAACGCGCCACTGTGCGACAAGTGGAAAAAAGACAAGCAACAAGTAATTTTTAAGCAAAAAACAAAACCAACTTCAATTCTGATATAAAAATTTAGGGGTACCGTTAATTTTTTCATGATCCAATGATCGGATCTAAACCCGATTAGTATGGGACCAACTCTGATACACTACCTTTCCGATACAAAAACAATTTTCGAAATCGTTTGACGAATTGATAACCTTCTGCTTTTTTGAAGTCGGTTAATGTTAATGTTTTTTTTTTGAGTAAAATAACAATGAAAACTGTTCTGCGTAGGCTTTTGATAGTCACAGAGTTCTCGGAACCGAAAAAGAGAAAATTACCCAGAAAAAACATTTTATCCAATAATAGTCAGAAAGTTTAATTGAAAAAAAAATTAAAATAGTTGTTTTTACAAGTTTTTATCACCTGTGTGTTATCAAATCTTACAATCAATTTTAAACCAACTTCGCCAGGTTCAAATCCCAGTGAACTCGATATAGACGTCTGATAAGGATATATTGTGATCTCGGAAATATCAGCTATAACTTCTTCCTTTGTAACTTATTGTTGTTTTTCCGCAACATTTTGCATTTAAAAACGGTCTCAAGCTCAATAAAATGGTTGAATTAAAATAAACTTTTTAAAATATGGCGGAAGATACATAAGTCAGCAGTATTGGCTAAAAATATATTTTTGTAAACCAAAAAGGTGAAATAGTGACTTCTCGGCCGAGCTAGGGTTAAACGACCTTATTGATCTGCGGCCGCCGTAGTCGGGTGGTAGTTAAGAGGTCTTTCGGATCCTAGTTCAAAGCTTTTCTGAGCATCATTCAAAATATAATTCTTGCTGCCTTGGTGGCGCTTCCGCAGGCAGTGAGACTTCTATCATGGAAAAGCCTCTTACAAAAAAAAAAAAACTTTTATCATTCGGAGAAGCCATTCAATTGTAGGTAGGCCCCTTAATTGTGTAGCAACATCAAGCAGCACACTACTAACTGAAAAAGAAGAAGTTTAATTTTTATTGATCGATTTTTACAAACGCATAAATATACAAAGCAATAAAAACAATAACCAATAAAAATAAAATTGATCAATTAAAAGGTGTCAACTGTTAGATGCTAAATAATTAGTAGCTTTCAGAAAGTTTGTTACATAACCGCTATGACTTGCATAAGATGGGTCATCCTACATATGTAATAAACGCATTAGTGCCCACGGTACATGTATGTATAAAAGGGTGGTCCAACAATGAATGTGAAAAAGTTAAGTCGGAATTTGTATACTCTCACCCGTAGGATTGTTCTATACCGAAATAATATGCTCCTAATTTTTGATTTGAAATCAAAAAATATTTAGAGGTCGCTCAAAGCTCTCACTCCATTGGCCAACATTTTAATGCCTAAATATGTACCTGAAGTTTTTAAATTGCCATTTTAAGTTCTAATAGCGAAAAATGTATGGTCAGTTATTAAATGACCAAAAGTATCCAGTGTTTAAATAACCAAAGATTCGTGGCCCGTTTTCAATTGGGAAATATTTATGCTCTGTTTTTAAGAACAAATTTAATGGCCAATTTTATTGTTTCAAAAATGTATGTCTGGTTTTTAAATCTATATTTTATGCTAATATAAATTTTGTCTGCGTTGGTTTGGCGATCCAACCGAACCGATTTCAAAACCAAGAGCACCGTTTTTGAATTTTCCACATTCCATCATTTGAGTTTGACGCATAATATGGAATTAATTTGACACGTTGCGGTTCTAAATTTCACATACTTCAGACCAGGATTATTTGTTTGACGACCCAGGGGTTTTTATAAAAAACATTGGTTATGGAGAAATTGTTGCCCTTTAGTACTCAAAATCTCCTTAAAAAATCACACTTAGTGCCCTTGGGGTTATAAAATGACCCGCGTTCCTTTAGTTAATTTTTTAACAAAACATGAATTTTTTAACTTTAAACAAACCATAACATGTTTTATCGTATAAAAAAAGTCAATAAGTTCTTTTATTCTGAAATAGAATCGGTCACAGAGTGACCCAAATACCTTTTTCATGTGGGTCACAGAATGACCAGAAGGGCAATTATTTTTTTTCAAACGAAAATAAATAAAGGTATAATCCACTTAATTTTTTCAAATAACTTTAAAATTTATGCACTGGGCTGCGAGGAAAAAAAATTTGAAATTACATTTAAAACGAAAATTGAGTTTGAAGTCGCTTTGGGTCACAAAATGACCCACACACTAAAGTTTATATTCTGTTTAAATTTTCAATCGTTCAATAATACTTTTTATTTGGGGATATTCACAAGGATGTCATAAGTGTCATATTGTTGCATTGTTAAATTACTAATAATATATTTGATGGGTTCGCGAGGTACCATTAAAGTCATATGAATTTAAAAAAAATAGTTGGTTGTGGTTTTAAGTTCTACAAACATCTATTTAACGTGATAAGAAAATACGGCACATACGACATTTCGTGAATCACCTCATTGACAAGACAGATAATTAAAAGTCCATACTATATAGGTGCAATAGTAGCGGACAAATTTACTAGTGGAAAACAACTATACTGAGGGAAGAAATAGTAAAATCAAACAAAAACGTATTTAATCTTACTAAAAACTTAATGAAAGTACTGTATGCATAATGGAAAGTGTTTAATTCGTATACGCCCATATTAAAATGAAGCATTTTATACTTTACGGATGACTTTTTGCACTTCACGGATGCGTTTTCATAGTTAAGATAAAAAACAAAAAAAATATATATATTTATTTATTTATATAGCAAAAAAGCACTCGTGTGATATGCCTGAGGTCCCAGGTTCAAGCCCTGGCGCAGAGAATATTTTTTAATGTTAAATATTTGTTTAATGCATCTTTCTTAATTCGTTTATTTTATTTACGGGTTTTAATGTAATTTTTAAATTTTTTGTCATTTTGTTTTTTTTTTTTTTAATATGTTTTTCTTATTTTATGGCACAAGCATTTCTTCCCTTATGTATGTTTTTTATGCAATGAAATTAGGTTTTCAAATTTGTTATTTATATCTAAATTGAAATATGTATATAATTATTTTTACTTAAATTGATTTAACTTCAAACATCTTAACCACCTCCAATTGGCTTGGTCTTCACGCCGACATTTGTAAGAAAAGCAATTAATTGCGTTTTATTTTTGGCTTTGGCAATTCAAAGGCAGATGTCGATGAACGCTTAAGTTCTTCGAAATTGTCGAACTGATAGGTGCATTTCAGTTAACGAACTAGTATTTTTTCTAACTGATTTGTGTTTTCAGTGCAGGGCATGTACTATGTATATCTGTGTGTTTACACAATTGTCACCTCTGTGTATACATATACCTTCTTAATTATGAAAAAGCACCCGTGAAGTGCAAAACGCCATCCATGAAGTGCCAATCGCTTCATTTTACTATTTTGTTTTTTAATAGTTTACTATTTTCCCCCTCAGTGTATACTGAAATACATACGTGTGTGCTAAATTTTGGTATGATAGTATTATCTTTAAATATGAACATTTTTAAACTATAATCAAATATATAATATTAGTTATATATTTATTTCCCTCAGTGTAAGCGAAGAGTTTTAACTGCTACTCAATACAATACAATAATAAGGCAGCAAAGTAACTACTAAGTTATATGCTGCACTAAAAGAGGTGAAGCAGATGTTGCGTTTGTGGTACAACACAATGATCAACTATACTCCATTCACATAATACATACATACAGACATATGTACATATGTTTGTATGTCTCTAGGAGTGTTGCATCTAGAGCTTGATTGATGATTATAGTTAAAAATTGGGAAGAAAAACATTACGTAACTTAGCTAAGGTATATTTATTACAACATATATATGGAGACAAAATACAAAAAAAAAATTAACAGCTGTAAATATAAAAGTTGGTCTGTGAGGATGATACACACATAGGTATATGTATATAATATGGTATGAGTATCGGCGTGGAATGCGCACGCATGCTACACCTTGCCCATATAACTAAAACTTTGAATTAGTATTTGAAAAATACTTATTTCTTTTTCAATTTATGTCGCTTTTGAAGACCAAAGAACGTATAGTCGACATAAATTTGTGGCAAAGGGCAAAGCTGCATTTTTTAGTAAAAATTTCATACAACTTTCACTCATCGTTTTGAGCCTCGCCAGCAATTGAACCAATTCGAAATGACTAACTCTATGCAAACAAGTTTATTTTGCAGGGAAATAAATATCAGTGAAACTGCGTTAATTGTATCACTTTATTGCAATCAAAAGTAAATCCAATTTGGTTTTGTAAAATAAAACAAAGATGTAAAAATACCACCGACAACGGAAATGCTCATAATGTTTTTTTTTTTTTTTAAATTGGGCTATTGAATTGGATATCACCATGAAATTTAACTCAATAGATTTTTAGGTTATTTGTTTAGTGTTTTCAAACAAAACTGATAAGGAGCAGGGCTCATTACAACGAGAGGTTTGTGAATTATATCATTCGTATAAATAAGTGCATAGATATGTACGTCCATACCAGCATATGTGCCTGCAAATGTAATAATAAATATAGTACGTGATTATGTAAGTTTTGCCAAATCCATTCATACAAATACAGTTAAAAACACGCGCATACGTACATACGTACAGTCAGCATCAAAAATATGAATACCCTGACATTTTGATGATGTTGTTTACTTATATTTTCCATACAAAATTTCCTTATATTTTTTATAAAAATATTGCTAATTCAACGGTAAAAACCAGCAGAATAGACTCTTTCAATTTCACATAGAACTCGGGTAAATTCAAGAAATATTAAAAATGTTCATCAAAATTTTGAACTACAGATCCTTAGAAAAATTTTGGGTATGCAGTTTTATAGCCCATTGTATTCTAGTCAAATAAGGTACAAGTTTAAAGCAGGGCTTCGGAGCAAGTTTTGTTTTCATTGCTGCGCTCAACTCCTGTCCGGTATTTTATTTCGCTACGAGCTCCACTCCCAATAAAAAACTTTTTTTTTCAATTAGCTGACTTTTTTAATTTTATTTTTGATGCAGAACATACATATGTATGTACAGCTATTTATATGATCCTAATGTATTTTATATTGTAAATGAAATGATAGATATTAATACAGCCAGAAAAAGAAAAAAGAACTGCGGATTTTTGTCCGCTTACCGATTCCATTTTTGGATACTTTGACGATCTGTTTTTCCAGTAAAACGGATACATTTTTGTCTGTTTTTCGGATTTTCTTTATTGAAATTTTTGTTCAATATGCTTTCCTTCTGCACTTCTCAGGTACTTTTTCATGGTTCGAAAAAAATAGGAAGCGCCTGACGGTATTCGAATTCGACACCTAACACATATGTACTACTACGCTCAGCCTCTGGCGACTACGTAAACATGCTCTCAAATGTTTAGCTAACACAAATAAAATATGAATATTGCTTTAAAATAACATCATTAATTGTAGTCGTTTTCTGTTCGTTTTCGGATACAGAGAATTGTACCGGACGACACTGTCGGCAAAATTTACGTTTCTCTATTGGCTGGAGAGTCTATATATTTCATCGCCGTTCAAATTGACGTAGCGATTATCCGTCACTGCTGGACATTTAATTTTCTTTAGGAAGCTAAGAACCAAATGAATTTTTTAGCTCTTTGCTTCAGCTCCGCTACAGCCAAAATCCTTTTTTCCGCTCCGAAGCCCCGGTTAAAAGTCTTTAAAAATTATCATTGATTTTTGAGATTTTTTTTTCAAGGGTATTTCGAATTTTCTTTCATATAACGCATGAACGAAATCTATTTTTATATGGAAGAAAATGCGCAACACCCTCATCAAAAAAAATACTCGAAAATCAACTGTAATTTCAAGAGACTTGAACTTGGACCTTGTTTTACCAACATTTAAGGGACTAAGAAACTGTACTTACAATTTTTTGATATTTCTTTTAATTTTCCCCAGTTCTATTGTCACTTGAAAAGTATGATTGTGCTGGGTCCTGTGGAACGAACTATATTTTTATAAAAAAAAAATAAGAAAAATTTGGTACGGAAAATAAAAATAAAGAAAATCGTCACCACGGCAGGGTTAAGGCATTCCGAATCCCGGGATTTCCGAGCCCTATTTTGAGTCCCGAAATCCCGGAATCATGCCGTCGGGATCATGGGATATAATTTAATTTATGACTAAATTAAAATAGAACGAAATTCAGACACTGTAGAGGCATAAACTAATTGTAAAATGGCAACCCCAAATATAATTAAATAATATATTACAATTCCAACCTTACTATTATTATATTCTATATATATAAGTATATATCTATATATATATACAAAAATGTTATGACACATACTTTTGTATATGTATAAATATAAGTTTAAAAATGATGTCTCATTTTTTACTTTTTGTATAAATGACTGCGACTGCGATTTGAATGCATTTCTGTTCCTTAGTTATTTGTTTATTCGTTTTGTAATTAGCTTTTCATACTGATATAAAATAAAGATATTATTATTTTTTATTCTCATATTCGCACTAAGGCAAGTCTACAAAACTATTTCGTTAGCATATTTAAATTAATGGTAATAAATACCGGGATTCACAAAATGGTCTGGAATTGGATGCCTTAGTCAGGGTATTCATATTTTTGACGCTGACTGTACATGTAAAGGCATTTCATGTATCCCACTCACGCAATCACCTCTGGAGTACCTCTCAGTCATCGCTTTGAAATTGAGAAAGTCCACTCATATGTTTAACGATTTGACGTTTCGTTTGATTGAAGTGGCAAGTAAGCGTTGTAGTTTTGTTGTTTGACGCACCCTCATTTAACAAAAGCCTTTGTGCGCAGAAAATGGTAGCAAAACAAAAGTAAGAAATTGTTACGTAACTTCTTATTCGCATGCTGAGATCATTTTAATATTGCTTGAGGGGCGCATTAATCAAATTTTTCAATGAGTTAATATCGCCTTTTGCTTATTTTCATAGTGACGAGCTAACTCTCGTCAAGCAGTGTAGGTACTAACGGTTTTTAATACAAAGCACTTAGGACGAAAGCTTATGGAACCGTTCAAGTACTTTTTAGGTGACATAAGTGTCTATGTAACAAATACTTACATATATATGTACATACTTTACTATCTGAAATGGGTGTCCTATCTACTTCTCTTTGGAATGTGCCCGGCGACTTCTTCTTGGTGTGTCTTCACGCATTGCGTTTGGCAATAATAGCGTAATCTTAGAGTTCTTTGCGATAAAATAGCGAAATTTCCCAACTATTCTGTATAAAGTTAACGAGTCTGTGCATATGAAGTCTATGTGCTTCATTACAACCAAACCAACATGCAAATAGCTCCAAACTGGTTTTAGCGTGTATTTCAGATAGTCTGAAATGTTTGTTGTGCACAGGATAAATATTCAAGTGAATAACAAACAACAAACGTTTTTTTTTTTATTAGGTAAACAAATATTTTTATTAAGCATTTATTTTCTTTGTACCTATTCATTAAATTTCCTAATTGCTCCTTAAAACCCAAACCAGTGAAAAACCTCAAATTAGAAATTCATTGTGTTAAGCCCACCTTTTAATTCAAATGCAAACCCAAAAATTTAGACAAAAGATCAACAGAAAACAAAAGACTACAAAAACCGCAAGAAATTTATAAAATTTAAACCCGTAGAAATTAAATGAGCGTATGTGACGAGAAAATGCCCGATCATCGTTGCTTAGTAAGCACTTACATGTGCACATTAGGGTGGTCCAAGAACAGTAAAGTCGGATTTTTAATGCTCTCACCCCCTACGATTGTTCTATATCGCAAAAAGGTATACCATTATTTTTTATTTTGAAATCGAAAAATATTTATAGGCCGCTCAAAGCGCTAAAAAATTTTACATGTATTGAGTATGAAAAAAAAGCATTTCGTAAAAATGGTATAGAATTCTTGAAAATCAATATTTTTTTTCGGAAAACTCAGGTTCTCTTCAGGAGACTTTCAGTAATAATACCCAATTATTTATTTAACCATTTTTTAATACTCGTGGTTTTTTGGGGGTTTTTGGCGGACCTTTAGATTAAAGTTGGGATTAAAAAATGGTAAATTAAACAACTGGATGTTGTTATTGGGAATTTCCTGTAGAGGAGCGGAGTTTTCCGAGAGAAAATATTGATTTTTAAGAATTCTACGAAAAGTTGTTTTTTCCCCATATAAATTACTTGGGAAAACTTTGAGCGACAGCTAAACATTTTTTGATTTCAAAATAAAAAATAGGGGTATATCTTTCGGTATCTAGGGGGTGAGAGCGTAAAAATTCCGACTTTACTTTAACCACATGCATTTTTGGACCACTCTAATGTATGTGCATACATAAACTGTGCAGAGGGCCAGACAAAGATATTGGCGTTATTATTTGAAGACCAAAAAGCACACAATGACTGCAGAAAGACCTACACAATGACACTTAAAAATATTTTAACAAAATTTCAAAGAGTACATTTTCATTAAAAAGTTATTTTCATTGTTATATTCACAGATTTATTTTACGTAGGCTCGCATTTATTATTTTTGTACTTTTCAAACTTGGCGTTTGGTGCATTTATCACTTGCAAATCACCATTAAAACGACATATGCACATGAAAATAAAAATTAAAAAAAGTAGCTCGTCAATGGTTGAACGCAGTAACTTATTATGCATTTTCTTTGGGGCTTTCGTGAACACCCTAAGTGAATCACCGTTTGATTATTTGTTAATCGTCTGACTCTACGTTTTATAGTTTTTTAACAACTTTTTGTTCTGTTTTTATTTTATTGTTTTTTTGTTTTACCACATACTCAACACGAGTTTGATTTTGACATATAAAGTTATTTGCTTATACACTTGAAAAGCTGCTGCCGCCGCATCTCCAAAGACAAAAAACTAGATACTACGGAGGAATGCCTGCAGTTAATAGTTTTTGTTTTCTGCTTTTTCAGCTAATTTTATGAAGAAATTGAAATTACCACAACTCATTTGTTAATCGTAAACTTTCATTTCAACTTCATTTTTTGGTTGATTAAAAGCTTTGATTTTATTTTCGGTATCCAATTAGTGATTTGAAATTTAACATGTAAGAAACTTTACCGGTAAATCAACCGAATAGAGTTGAGGGCAGTTTATGTAAGAAGCAAAAGTGAAAATTTGATATAGGTACATATGTATTTAAATAAATTTAAAAAACAAAAACTTTAAATGTTACTCAATATAAATATAATAAAGTTAATCTATTAATTCTAAGATATATTTGTAAGTGATTTACAAAACAGTCTTCAAAACGTATTGTCTATGTTTCAATGAGGGAAATAAAAGTAAATTATAGATTTTAAAATCAAAGGGACTAAGGGCCGTTTTCTCAACACGAATTTTATTCTCAATAAATGTGTTTGAAGGGCAGATAAGTTTTAAAAGCTACTTAAAAAAAAAAACAACCCTACGTGGAATGATGGGTTTTCTTCAAAGATTCTAATGATACCCATCTCTTTGTAGAATTTGATTTTGTCATTACTTAGAGAACTTGGCTTTTCGTATTCTCTACAAAAAATACCGATTAATTATTTAAATTTTTTTATCGTATTTTATGTTGTTGGCATTAATAAAAAATTAAATGCTTGGAGATTTTTCGGTGACTTTTTAAGATATTTTTCGGTATCGTCCAGGATTTCTCCATAACATTTGGGGTCTCGTCCTGCTTTAATATTTGGCGTTATCTGGAGCCATTTGGGAATTATCCAAAAAAAATCGGATCTCCTTATTTTCCATTCTTATAATTTTAGGAATGGCTGCAAAAAAGTTCAACAATTTAACTATCCTGTGTATTTCTGATCACCCTAATGTACATTGCACATATAGATATATGTATGTATTTTCACACATATGTACATATTTACTGTAAAAATTTGCATTTCAAAACAATTAGCTTTGGCATCTTCGGGTAAAATTTGCTAATGACTTTTACTGCAGTTTGTCTATCTGTTGACATGTGTGTAATTTGTTTTTGTTTTTACCTTACACATCATACAATCAAATCATTTAAACAATGAAATATTAATTTTTTATGCAGTGTTTTGAATATTACACAAATTTTTGTTACTCTTTAGCTAAACGGCTGTTTGCATAAATTTTCCGCTATTGCACTCTCAGTACATTTGTTATAAATGCGTATTCATATTAGGTATTTTACATATTTGATTATACTCATTTACTAATCTGTAAACTTGAAACAGCGTTTGTTAAAGAATAAGCCACTACTATATATGTATGTATATTTATAAGAAAAACTTAGATTAAATAACAAAAAATTTCTTGTTAAAACTTGCCAATCTGTTGCGTGGTTATAATTTTGACACGGAATGTACGACAATGGTATACTACTCTTCATTTCTTTGTTTATTGTTTTCCCTTTATTTTTTTGTTTCTAGCGTTCTTAATTGTTTACGCACTGAATTCATGGCGTTAGTTTGTAGAATTTAACCAGAAATGTATCCTTTAATGGGTTTTATTTATTTTTGATTTTAATCGAAACGACTGATCAATCGGTTAATTGCCTATAATTAATTGCAATTAATAATCGAATGCTTTTGATTAATCAATTAGCCTATTAATCGATTATAAAATCTTGTTTGTGATCACTAGGTCCGTACTTCCACCCGGTTTCCATTCGGAATGCAATAAAACCATCGGGGTGGTGCACAATAAATTGAAGAAGAAGGACGGCCAAATATGAACGTGGCAAAAGTGTAAGGGCCAAAATAGTAGTAGTAAGATTAGTATAAGAGGAGCAGATAATCTAGTCACCGCGACCGAAACAATCAGTTGTAACAAACCTCTATTCGACTACAGGTCTACTTTGATGCACGTATTGCTAAGAATCCTGGGCAAAGTCCTTAAGCAGAATACCATTTAGATCGTTTCTTCAAGGAGTCCCAATAATTGACAAGTGTTTCATTACCCTACAGTGGCCAGTAAGAAAACCCGGAACAATTCTTATTTCATGCCTACTGAGGTGAAGGAATTCTTCGGTTCTCTAGAATATCCGGAATGTCTGTTACCTTCCGTATCTGTCCCGTAATGTTGCGCTTTGGTTTTCATCCAGATTGTTTTGCCTAACAGAGCTCCATGGCAAATAAGTAAAGGGTCTTGGACCTACGAATCTGAGAATATCTACCACTTCGTTGCCCTTGACTCCACTGTGTCCTTTATGAGGTATACCCGGTTTCTGGAGGGGATCAGTATTAAAAACGGAAGGCAGTCCCACACCAGCTTTGAGGTGACTTCGTGAATTGTAGTAGCGAGAAGCGCCACTCTGCTCTCCGAGTTTCTGTAAATGAGTGTTTTGGTTGCCCTACTTCCTGCATACTGCTTGAGACATAGTTCAATGGCGTATACCTCGGCCTTAAAGATAGAGTTACCTCGCCGCATGCTGGTGAAAAGAAGCCGTCTTGGTTGTATGCCGTAAACTTCTGCTCCGACACCGTGGTCAGTCCTGGAGCCGCCAGGATATCAGATTGGGCTATCCTTCTAGAGTTTAGGTCGTTCGTTGTCCTGGATGTTCCTGTTGGATAAAAAGAACACGAAGTTCAAATCTCGGAAGCCACAGATCCACAAAAAAGAAAAAAGCGAAAAAAAATTCCACGAACACGTGTTAGCTTTTTTCATGTATAGAACCCATATAAAAAAATTTGAAGCCAATTGAAAGTGTGACACCAAATTTGGTGTCCGATATGAAAAAGCATGTCTCATATCGTCGTTTAAAGTGCAAAACCGCGTAGTTGAAGTTGTAGAAATTATTTTCTAGAGCGTAAAAACACTCATATTTCAAAATGGTTCTCTTTTTTTATAAAGCAATCGCAATTCTGGCTAGTATATTTCAGGACAAATGGAGAAGGACTGAGCCAGGAGCTTGTGTGAGCAAATCCAATTTTTGGCAGCCAATGTCAGTGACGCTACGCGGTTTTGTACTTTAAACGACGATATGTATATTTATAAGAAAAACTTAAATTAAATGATAATAGTATTTGATGGCAGAGAGAAAGCAACATTATTCAGTAAACGTCATTAACGATGTTGATATTTTCCAAGGAAATTTATTTCGAGTTTCATAAAAATGCATTTTATTCAAAACCAATTAAGTTCTCTAGCGAAAATCTGCAACTGGTATATGAAAGTTTTCTTTAAGTCCGGATACTTATTCTTAGAAAATATGATATGTATATTTTTATTATATTATTATATTGTTTTATTTTTCTTGTTATTATATGTACAATGCGCATTTAAAATCCACCATGACATTTTCATTTCATAAATATGGTAACACTAAAGTTTGATATTGAATACACAAACCGCTGAAAGCTCGTGGCTACCCAACGCAGACCAGCAAAAAAACAACTTTTATTAACAAAGTGGTGAGTTTTTACTGAAGCTATCTCTTGTATGTAAATACATATGTACATACGTTCATACATAAAGACCTGTTTATATTTGAATATGTAATTTCGTAAAAACACATCTCTGAAAATTTAAAGTATTAAGGGGAAAAAAAAATCTATTATCTTCAAGAGTTGTGACAATTCCAAAATTATTCGGTACTCGCCCTGGCATCAATAGTAGAATTGATACAAATATGTACTATTTTCGAGCTTAAGGTGTTCTTACACGATATATGTATATTTGCATGTGTACATGCCACTTTTTACATATGGAAATGCCAACATGTCGTGTAAAGGCAAATTAGATTTATTTCTGAATCGTCTGAGGTTAGTTTATTTCGTTTTCAAAGAACATATTTTTAAATAGTTAAATGAAGACTGTGAATTTGACAGACATACACAATTACATATGTATTGAAAAAGTCACATTTACGGATGCAAATACATATCGTGTAAGAACACCTTTAATAAATACAGAGCAGCATTTAGATTCCATTGACCTGGAAAAATGTTTATCCAATTATTTGCCCTTTTCGAAATTGCATACTCAAATTTGGTTGGACATTAGAGTAGTTCAAATAAACACTCTTTGGAAATTCATAAACGCTACATAAAAATATTGTTATTTGTGTTAAAAAAAAAAGACACGTATTTTTATATTTTGAAAAAAAAAATTTTGGAAGTCGCGCTTGTCGGTTTTTTTTATAAAAAATCTGACGTTCTAAAGTTTTTTTTTTTTTCACGACATGTTAAAGTGCAGCTAAAAATGTTGTTTTTACATAAAATTACTCAAAAAAATATTCGGTTAATTACATACCTGACTTGGACACTTAGAATCGGCCTAGTGCCCGAAATATGCTTTCGAAAAAAAAAAATTAAAACGATGATACTGGACATTTTAAGCATTGTGATCGGTTAAACCTCGCTACCAGGGGGTTTCTAGTGTCGCTGATTACAGATCTAAAGTCAGTTTTTCAAAATTCAAACCGGCGTTTTGCCGCTGGAAATTGGATACGGCATTTTGAATAAAAAAAAATTTACTTCATATTCGTAATCAGCGACCCCAAAAACTCCCGAGTGCCAAGTTTCAAGCAAATCTAATACAAGACAGGTATGTAATTAAGGAAATGTTTCCGAATAATACACCAGAGTGATACATGTAAAAACAACATTTTTAGCTACATTTTAACATGCCACGAAAATAAAAATTGATAACATCACTGTTTTTATCACAAATAACAATAATTTGAGGTAGCGTTTATGAATTTAAAAAAAAAATATTATTTGATCCACTCTAATGTATGTATGTACTATATGCATGTAGGTATTTGGTTAACTACCATTGCCTGCCGAACGCGACTACTGTTAGAAAAAGTTTTCTAAATTAAGGTGTTGCTTGGACCATGGATTGAACCTAGTTCCTACGGAATGGTAGTACGCTCCTCTAACCTTTCAGCCACAGAGCTTGTTTTTTGTTAATTGCTATAAATTAGTTGACTCTTTTTATTCATTTATTTATTTCTATTAAGTATTAACAGGTAGAACTATTTTATACATACATAGATATGTACATATGTGAGTACAAATCGCTCATTTACTTCAATAGTGTCATAAGTCAAAAATGTAAAAGTCGAGAAAAACGGCCTTTAAGTTTTGAACTTACATATCGCACTTTAGAGTGAAACGTTGCTAAGTTTGCTAAGTTTGCTAAGTCCAAAAGAAGCTCCGAAAATTCGTTAAGGCCAAAATAGTATGTTATTTGTTAATAAAGATTCTGATTCGTATGGAGTTTTGCTTTGCTTTAAACAGGAAAAGTTGTGTATTCAAAGTTTTGCGAAATACTTGAAGAAAATAGCTACAATATTGGTTTTTTTCTCCTGTAAAATTTTTAAATTATGACTTAGCAATTTTTCACCCTAAGCTCGATATACTCGCTTAGTAAAAATGAATACATGGTTTGTTCTAGTGACATAATGGAAATGGATACAGCCATGGGCGTAGCCAGGTAGGGGGGTGCTCGAGCCCTCCCCCCTCCCCCCCTAACTTTCAAATTTTCCTTATATATATATAAAATAGTACCCTGAAATGCCAGCTTAATAGGGTCGAGCCCCCCCTAAATTTCATTCTGGCAACGCTGATGGATACAGCTATGAAAGTTGTACGCATCATAGAAGAAGTGGTAGCGGTTATTGCTGCATATTTACTCAACTCGAAATTTATATTTTTTGAATTATGACACTATTGAAGTGATATGTATTTAATCACTTCATGTATTTATTTGCATTTAAATACAAAGATTGATTAACACTTCAAACAGCCGGACGTGTGAACGAATGTCAAATCGGCTAATATTATTTGAAACAAAACTCGATAAATTATTTTCACACATTAAAGCAATAAAAAGGAATTTGACAAGTATTGCCACCGGGTTTCGGTAGCCACGTTAACACGAGAATTCAAAGAAATTTGCTATTAATGTATGAGCACGTACATACATACCTAGGCAGTATTTGTGGTTAGTTGCTTATCGAATCATGTTTTCGTATACAACTCTGACAATGTATTTATGCTTACGTATTTACATGCATGTATGTATGTAAGTGTGCCACACCGGTTTTTAAACCCAAAAATAGCTATTAACCTAGTGTGCGGCATCTTATGTTTAATCTAATGCTGGCATACTGCGTGTTTTGAATATGGCAGAGACTATTTTTTTTTTTGATTGATTAATTACATCAGATATCAATTGATGACATCCGTTGGGCCCTACACTGTACTTACTTATGTAGCATTTATTTCCCTTAAAATATTAACCCATATCCAGCTAATTGAAATAAATAGGCTCGTGCGGACAGACAGCAACTTCGCATGCATTATCTATGGATGTATGCATGTACATACATACATATGTATTGGAATAGTGTGCGCTTCAGCTGAAGGTTGGCAACCCAACCGGCAAATAAACGTAAATTTTGCCGACAGTGCAGTTTAGTTCAATTTTCCGTATCCGAAAACACATACAAAAAAAATCTCCTACAGTTATCGTAAAATTTTGTGTCCGGAAAACGTTCGAAAAAGATGATGCCATTTGAAACCAAAAACTAAAAAAACAAGCTAAACAAAACATTTGAAAGCATGCATGCGTAGACGGCAGTGGCTGAGCGTGCGTGTAAGCTTCCAGAAGGTGCCTGGTTCGAAGCTCGTCAGACGCTTCGCAATTGTATTTTATTTCTTTTGAACCATGAAAAAGAATCTGTGAAGTGCAGAACGAAAAATCAATCAGACAAATTTCGGTAAAAACAGCCGAAAATGTATCCTTTTCATCACCGTTTTCGGTACTTTTCTGTAAATACTACGTTTCTGCCGTACACTTTAGTGGGAAAACGGATCATTAAATGGAGTCGGTAAACGGACAAAAGTCGGGGTTTCATTGACTTTTTTCCCCATTTTCGGATCGGTTTTCGGACTTTTTTGCTGGCTGGGAAGGCAATGTTTGTTCAGGTACTGCAATTACGGTGTTTGTATTTGTTATATTCCACTGAATTGGGTTTCTTTTGCATGAAAAAAAGACTACCTCTTTAGGCATACATACGTATGCTTGCCTTTGAATTTGAACCCCAATAAATCAATTGCGGAATTTATGATGGGTTTGCTTACTTGCGAGATGCGCGTGTTGAAATTAGCTTTACCTATGATTACCTATGATTCGGTTGTCATTGATAAGACTTTGTAAACTGAAAGAGTAGTACATTAGAGAGACTTTTTCATTATACATAGATTTTTGTAAAAAAAAAACAATGGTTAGCCAAGCTTCTCCTTCGATATGTGGTTTGTGTCTTGATGTTGTTATTCACTTAAATGGAGGACCTACAATTTTATGCCGCCTCCGACAAATGGTTTTATGAGAAGCTTTTTCAAAAATACACTCGGAGGTATGTCACTGCCTGCAAAAGGGCAACCGCTATTGTAAAAGACTTTTTCGGCGAAGTTGATTAAGGTGTGTAGGACTCTTTTATCTGCAGGAAGTATTAAGCACGAGTTGAATTTAGTGAATCACTGGTCATAAAAAATATTTCCGAAAATGAATTCGCAGATGCGTAAGCAAGGGAAGGTTCCACAATCTTCAGAACTCGGGTCAAAGGTGGCGCATGGCGGGAGAAAAAGTTACGTGGACCGAGCAAAACCCCAAGAGCACAAAAAATTTATTGGTAACCTGTTGGCAGACCTGTCTTCGCGAAGTTTGTAGAAGTTATTACTGGGCATCGGCCGCTAGACACCCACGCCAGAAGACTGGGCTTCGTCGAAGATGACTTCTGTTTTTGATGCAGGAATGAAAACGAGCAGAAGGGAGCAAGGATACCATATCACGTAGGGTCATATGAGTTTACATCGTTACAAGATCTGTCTGATATAAAACTCTCATAACAAACTCAACTTTATCAACGAAGCTGGTTGGTTTTAACATAGTAATGCGAGATCAATTATATCCGAACTAGATCTAGCTACTTAGGCGTAAACTTTTCGCCACGATGACAAACTAATCTCTAACCTAACCTTAGCTAAACGAAGAATCGCTACTCCGGATAGTCTGCTGAGGAAGTAATGTTTCGGGTACAAACCGGTCGAAGCTGGTCCAACTCGTTCTGCAAGTTGAGTTGCTTATTTCAAGCTGAATCTCAGATTTCGTAAATGAAAAACACTCATTACAGCGCTTGAGTGTCTATTAAAGAATTAGGCAATATATATTTAAGTACATATCGCCATTGCACCTGATTGGGCTTGACAGCTGCAGGTGTAATATACCTACCATTGAAATAATTAATCAACTTAAGTTTATTTGCTTCTCATAATTTTAATTTTAAAACTTACACAACGGTTGATAAAGGCAGAGATTTAAAGTAGAGGAAGTTACAAAAACAACAACGAAAACTAGTTTTTTCTTTATCTCCGGCTGCCTAAAGCAAAATGTGTCGACACATGACACTGACCTTTCTCTAACAAAACCAAACAAAAGACTCACGCAACAAACTCACGAAAATCAAGAAGTAAGCAATCAAATTGGGGAATAAAATGGGAGGGGAATGAAAAATGTGCCTGCATGCAATTAAGAAAAGTTTGCTTGCTGCGGTAATGCCATGCGGCTAATGGAAATGAGTCAACAAGAAAATTCCTTTGCATTGGAGACAAGCAGAGCAATACGAAACGTTTGATTGAAGAAAAATGAAGAAATAGCAACAAATAGAAAATTACAGGAAAACCTAACGCTCATACCTGTGCCCCAGTAGCTGTCGCCATTTGAAGTTATTAAAATAGTTGGCAATTCAGCTTTTGCTATTTGGGTGGCACGTTTCATGAATGCTGTGCCTGTTTTAGTGGACTCTGACGTAGTCTAATCAAAAATAGATTTGAATACATATATTTGAAAGCAAAAATATGGTGAAATAAAAAACAAAAATAAACACTTACCTGCTGCAATTGTTAAGTAACATAATGTAGCATATGATGGGAATGCCGTTTAGTTGAAAATCATAGGGTGAGTTGGAAGAATGCGGGGGGTAAAAAGCATGTGATATAATTTTAGTACATAACTACTTACAAGTAGATAAGCGAATGATAAATGATGCCAACTAAAATTCGACGAAAATTAGTAGGAAATGCAGGTCATTCTACTACACGCGCCTGTACTCATACATGAATACATACATTTATACATATGTATGTTCAACATAAAAGTATACTTGTGACTTAAAAAGTTTGTTGTTTTAGTATGAAATAATATGATTTTAGTGATGTACTAGCTCGTCTTCCTCATGCACACTCGAAAATAAATGTGGAAATACAATTCTACTAGATTAAAGACGGAACAGCAACAAAAGCAATCAGCTACAAAGCTACCGAACTAACAAAGCTATCTGAAAATTTGGCCGCAACCTTTACTGCATTGAAATTGTTAATTCGAGCCAACATTTTTGTTAGCTTAGCTTGCGTGTGGCCTCACAAAATAAACCATCTCGTCATAAAGAAAAATATTAAAAAAAAAGTTCTTGAAAACCCCCCCATTTTTTCGACCCATGTTTTTATAGAGATTTAAACAAGGATTACGATGGTATAATCTTAAATCCCTAATTTACTGGTCTTCACTATACAAATCAACCTCAAAAAGTTCAACTGTTAATGCCTAAGTTAGCTTTATGGACAATCTTGACTATCTTATATATAGAAATGTTAAGCCCGTTTCTTAGCTTTAAAATGATGTTAAGGTGAAATCTCTGGGATCAGCAGAACCCGAGATATAACGATTTAAAAAGTACATGTTTAGTTCATAAATGCAAACTTTGACAGTTCATATCTCCGTGTTAGCTGATTTCATGTAGAGAACCCACAAAACAAATTTGAATCGAATCGGAGACATGACATAATTTTTTTCACGAACTCCGTCCGACTTATAAAAGAATGGCTCACTGAATAATTATTAAAATCTATACATATTCAAATATTTCGTTGTTTACTTCCATTTTTTACATATATAAGGTTCTTTGCTGTCATCGCTTTCTGTTTTTCTTTGCACATGCAAATCAGCTGATCGTTTGACACTTTCCATGAACTTACAGAAAAAAAAACTCCGGACTAAATCCTGTAACTTCTGACTAGGAACATTTGTTCGGTTACTCTCTCAAACCGACTTCCTGTAAGTTCTGACTAAAGCCTGTAAACCGGACCGATATTGGAATAGACTATATACATATCGTCGATGTTTTTGATAAAAAACGGTCCATATCTCAATTGCAAAACCGCCTATCTTACGGCACTCAAATTTTACAGGAGAGCAAAAAAATGTTTATTCTTTGAAGGTATTGCCTTGATGGGCGGTATTTTCTCTAGGTATTATTTTACAAATCTGTTGTTTTAATAACGATTTAACGATCTTTACGCATAAATCTCGATGCCTGGAGTTCAGGGTTACCAAATCTAATTTTTGCCACAACGGTTTTTCAACTGGTCGATGGCGGTTTTGCAAAAACATCGACGATATGTACAATCAAATATATACATATATAAAATATATGTAAACTAAAATTCGTGAAGATAAAGAAATAGAAAAACGGTAAATGCGTTCTCCCAAAAGTATAATTTATCAATTTGCATATTGCGTATTTTATTTTTGTAGGAATCTCACTTACCACCACACGCCAACCTGTTAAAATTTAAAGCTGCAAATTCAATTACGATATATATATATGTATGTACATACATAGATACATAGATATGTACACACTCTGCAAACCATTTTTTCAGAGTATTCTGCATTGTAAAGAAATTTTAAAGAATTCGTCAAGATTTAATTCGATTTTTACCGAATTTTCTAAAATGAAATAAATTACGCACACTTCCATTCTTTTACGAAACTTAGGAAGAAAATCTGTGAAGCAACGAAAATAATGGTGCTATGTGAAGAATATCTTTCAGAATTTTTCCAGAATTTTCTTTCTTTTTCGTACAGAAATTTCTTTCCGAGTTCGTATCATTTTTGTTTTTTTTTTGTGTATATAAATAAATAATTTTGGTTTTAAGCAAGTATAAGTTTTCTGGTATCCTAGAACCACATGCCGAAGTTTTTTAAGTTGGCATTTAATCCTCTCTAAAAATGTTTCCGAAACAAGGCGTACTTATACGTCTTCCGATAAGGATCTATGTTGTAATATTTATTTAACTTATGTAAAAAAAAGAGTTGGCTTTTTAACAGGTGGCAAGGCCTATCAAAATAAATCACTACTCGACACCGAAAAATGCTTAAACCTCATTCGTTTGCCATCCATTATTAATAAAATTGAATCTAAATTTTCAAAGAGGTGGCAATCCTTTCAAAAATGTTTTCATACTAAACCTTTTTTAAATCTCGCTTATTTTTGCATCCATATTGTAAAATTTCCCTCGCAACCAGAACAATCCACACGTAGTCTGCGATACAACGCCCCTGAGCAGAGGATTGGAGAATCGCCAAAGGACTGTTCAAGCAGGATAGAATAGGATGGGCTATATCTGCCTCAGTGCCTTTCAAAGCACCTGAAGCAGATGGCATTTTCCCAGCTCATCTTCAAAAGGGACTTTCCCGATTGCTACCCTTCCTGATACCACTTTTCAGAGCATGTTATGCGTGGGCTCCCTACGACTATAATGGCAGGAAGTGACGGTCCGCTACATCCCAAAGGTGGGGGAAAACCAGCAGACCAACCAAAGTCATACCGACCCATTAGTCTTACGTCCTTTCTACTAAAAATAATTGGAAGAATCGTAGGCAGGCATATCAGGGATAGTTTCCATACCACGCGATTATTTAACGATTATTTAACGAATTTCACTTTTGTTTATATTATCAGAGAAGTTAGATGATTCAGCAATTCGCATGCATATGTTGGTAAGCAAACGCTGTGATTGCACATGTAAAAATGATTTGAATTAAATCGTAGACATCAACGAAACAACTTATAACTTGGACAAATGAAGTCAAACAATTGCCGCTGACTATCCGGCAACTGGCTTTTAACCTACTCGTATGTACATATCACTTGCCTGCTGATGAACTGAACAGCACAACGTTGACTTGGACGTAGGCGCCAATTTCTTCATGGCAGCTCACGCACTAATGCAGACGCTAATGAATTACAATTGTTACAGGCTTGTTTAATAAATTGCCGTTTAATAAAGATTTTTTTTTTAGAGCAATCGTAGTTTGCGAAGTGCGCATGCCTATAAAAACCAACTGTAATACCGGCAAGGCACACAATAACCCACAGAATTGTTCAAACATCAACAACCAACCAAGTGTAAACATGCGTGGATTTACAGTAAGTGGAGGAAAGGATACGCTTGCACGGGATTAATTTACTTGAATTTTTGCTTCATTTATTCTCACACTTTTGCAGGTTTTATGCACCCTTGTGGCTTTGTCTGCAGCTGCACCCCAGCAAGGGTATCAGTACGCCGCACAGTCATCAGATGGCCGATTGCAGTTCAGTGGCGTGTCTTCGAGCACGGCTGAAGCTTTAAAGGATCTGCAAACCGTTATGGCTGTGCAGACGGCCAATTTGAGGCCCAACTTTGAGTTGGGGAAAGTAGCCGGTGCTGCCTCCGCGGCTGCATCTTTGGGCCAGCCTCAGCCAAGATACTTGCCGGCAGTGAGCACCGTACAGCAACAGTTACAGCAACAACAGCAGGTGCAACAGTTACAGCAACAACAAGTTCAGCAAAAAATTTCTCTACAACAACAGCAACGTGTACAACAGCCTCAGCAAATTGCGCTGCAGCAACAGCAGATTCCTCAACAGTCTTCACAGCAACAACAACTCGTCGAACCAAAGACTGTTATCACAAAACGCTTCTTTCTACACGCCGCACCCGAAGATGCCGAGGAAGAGGTGCAGGAACGTCATATCACTATTGGCAAAGCACGTAAAAGCTACAATGTTGTCTTCATTAAGTCCTCCAACAAGGCAGCCAAGAAGGCGTCCATCAAAATCACGCCCGCTGCTAATGAAGAGAAGACCGTTATTTATGTGCTGAATAAGAAACAAGACGCTGCCGATATCGATGCGCAAGTGTATGAGCCGGCCACTACCACCACTAAGCCTGAGGTATTCTTCATTAAATATAAAACAGCTGAGGAGGCGGCGCATGCGCAACAAGCTATTCAGGCACAATATGATGCATTGGGCGGTTCGGCACAATTCTCTAATGAAGGTGTTGCGCCAGTTAGCTCCGTCATTGGATCTCTGGAGGTCGCCAAGCAAGCAAAAGCTTCAACTGGTGGTAACGATGAAGCAGCGCAAGTCTCGCGTGGCGCACAGGCAGAAGAGTTAGTGAAGTCAGCAGGTGTACAGAGTCAAGGAGAAAGGCTTACCGCTCAGGCACAATTATCTCAGAGTGCCAATGCAAACAATGCCTATTTACCTCCAGTGAGATATTACTACCGTTAATTTAAACCTTCGCAGCAATTAGGCGTTTATCTTCATTTTGCCATGTTTATATTCTCTCTTTGATTGCTTCTTTCAAGAAGCAAAATTATTGCCATATTCTTCTTGTTATATGTATTTGTTGTTGTTGTTTTTTTATATTTTTTACGGTACATACTTTAGTTTCAAATTATAATAATAAATAATAAAAAAACTAGATGTCTACATTTAATTATTTTGAGCATCTGTTGATCTAGGGTCCATATAAATAAAAGTCTTCAATAATGTTATCTAAGACATATAATATAAAAATAAAAAAATAGTTGTTATTTTGGATTTATAATATAAAAATGAAAAATAATTGTTATTTTTTTCAATTTTGCATAAAAATTGCAAATAAAAATTTATCTTCAAAATTGAGTCTCAGTGAAAAAAGATAGGTAGATATCATTTAGTTGCAGAACGTCTCCTTCATAATGAATTTTTCCATGGCAGTTTTCATCAATAACTGATATGGTCGGTCCCTGCTGTAGACGCATTTTGGCTATGAAAAGAATCTCTTCGAGCACCACGAGTTAAAACTATGTTGTAGAAAAGGTGAATAACTTTCCTCCCATTTCTTTGGTCTGACGCTTAAAAAAAAGATTTGTAGTCTATCTGCGGAAATCAACTACAGTGACATTACTTTGACCTCTTTTATGTATGATAAATTAAATAAAGGTAGGATTGTACCAACTTTTTCTTCACTATAGGTAATACAGCAGCTAATTTCGTATCGCTAATTGTGCAGCTGACGTGTGTGTGAACACCAAACTCAATGTGGCACTTTAAAGCTTAATTGCCTCAGCTAATTGGCTTGTTTGTACATAGTCTTAGGTTCGATTGTTAGCGGATCTACCAACAACGGATTACTGGACTCTCTCTCTTGAAACCTCAGGGCCGGATGGCATAATCCCGGAAACGCTATTACTGTGGTAAAAACCCACAGTTAAAGCAAATGCTTTCTGCTTTTAAATTGTATTAAAAAATAGTATTTGTTTCTTAACGTTCGCTCGCACTTGGGGCTGGAGTATAAGGTGATTATATACCACACAGTTCTAAAATCAATATGGACCTATGGATGTCCGTTATAGGGCAATGCGAGCAGTAGCAGCATCGAAATCCTTCGTCATGCGTAACCCAAAATCCTCAGCGGAGCACCGTGGTATACGAAGCGAGAATATCCATCACGACTTGAGAATTCGAGGAGTACGAACCAAAATAAATATATCAACGAAAGGCGATATATGTATCGAATATGTATATGTAGCGCACCCAAATCAATAAGCAAGAGCTCTACTGCCTGTAAACAGGCACTCAAGGTTCAAGGCGGACGATGTTATTATTTTCTTCGATGCAAACAAATGTTTGAACGTACTTTATGTGTGATTGTTTATTAGGGTAATTGGTCACAAAATACCCTATTCTCACATATCAGAGAAACTTTCAATTTTCGTTGAGATTTAAAAGGAATAATTCGCCGTCGAAGCAGTGCTGCCCAGTTCGTTGAATAAACACAGAACACTGGGGCCAGCATTTCACAAACAACTGGAACAGCACAAATAAACGTTGATAATATTTCTTATTTTAGTATGACATTGGCGCAAACCAACAATCCGTCAAACGTGGAATGTGCAACGAATTTCTATGCAAATACCTAATAATAATAGATTGGCGCTTACACATATGTTAGTGTTTGGCCGAGCATCTCCTCCGATTTGGGGCGCGCGCCTGGATGTTGTTTTTATGAGAAGCTCTTTTCAATGGCAGAAATACATTCGGAGGTTGGCCATTGCTTGCCGGGTGGCGACCGCTATTAAGAAAAAAACCCCTTTTTCTGTATTCGCAAATGTTGCTTTGACCAAGGCTTGAACACAGGCATTGCGAAGTGCTAGCGCGCACTGCTAATCACTGCACCACCGTGTCGGCCTAATGTACATAATTTTCTGAACATAAATAATTATGCACTATGTATTTAGCTATGAGATCACCAAAAATTTCACGAATTAGGTTCGATGGCAAAATCGAAGATTTAAAGAAATTAAAAAAAACAAAACTAAACAAATGATTAATTATAATCTTTATTTAATTAAATAACTAAAAATGAAGGCTAAAACAGTCAATAACCACAACTTTGTATTTAGTTACTCAAAGCATAAGCGAAAAAACTGCATACAATATAACACACCAAAGTGATGCCAGGTGAAAGGTGGATGGATGTGCAGCAATGACATTGACGTGTGAATAAAAATATGGCAAAATATTTTGATGAATTTTTGCGAAAGTTATTTTGCGGCTAAAAGTTCATGGAAATATGAATAATTTAGTTAAAAAATTATTTTTTTGCTTTTAACAAAACATGGATATGAAAGGAAAAAAAACACATGCATAGGGTGGTCCGAAAATGCATTTGAAAAAGTAAAGTCGGAATTATTATGCTTTCACCCCCTAGGATTGTTCTATACCGACAAAAACTATAACCTTATTTTTTATTTTGAAATCAAAAAATATTTAGAGGTCGCTCAAAGCGCCCAAAGTTTTTCATGTATTTTATACGGGGAAAGCAAGAAATGGTATAGAATACTTAAAAATCAATATTTTTCTATCTATAGCATTTGTACGAAAAATTTTATTTTTCCCATAAAAAAAAAAATACATGGAAAACTTTGAGCGTTAAATATTTTTTGATTAAAAAAAAAAAATACGAGTATACTTTTTTCGATATAGAACAATCCTAGGGGCTGAGAGCATTACAATTCCGACTTTACTGTTTGTGGACCACCCTAACGTGTACACACTTGTGGTTTATGATAAATATTTAACTTGGAAATTACATGTGAAAGCTAGCTGTGAATTCGTCATAAGCTCTTGGCCATATATCAGACAACAATTTTTTTGCAAGTTTTGACTGACTTTGACAAAATCAAATTAATACCGGCGCTGATGATGAAGTACATACATACATATGTATGTATATTGAGTGTTAATTGACCGAGGAAAACTAATATAATAAAAACTTTTGAATTATATTGAGTGGTGAAACTCTTTTTAATTTAATTAATTTAAATTTCAGCCAAAAAAGAGACATAATACGATAAAAATTTTAAGTAATCATCGAAAATAATATTCACACATTGTATGGGTTTTGCTGGCACTTCTTCTTTCATATATGCAAGTGACATAAATTCTTTATAGTCCATACTATAAGGGCGAAATGTTCCCAAAATCATTTCAATATCGTGGTTAATTGTGGTTAGTGTCTATTTAGTAGAAAGTCGGAAGCCAAAAATTTTAACATATATAACTTCCTGTAAGGGTAGTAGTCAGTTTAAGGTTAATATTACCTGAAATTGAATGATTAGCATTCCTAAGGAGAAAAATAATGGATGAAAGGATTATAACTCTGATGATATTTTTTACAAAGAGGCGAAACTTGATTTTCACAGAAATTTTAAGGTTTTAACTGGTATCTGCCAGCGATGAAACTTGAAACTGGACCAAGTGTGCCCTTATTTATATATACATAATTAGTTAGTCTAGACTCTAATCGGTTCAATAAATTTCCAAAACTTAATTTCGGCAAATTTTCGACACTTTCCAATAGCTGCTGGCTCATAGCGCTCTGGCAAAGCTCATTGAAAAACTGGGTGTGAACTCTTGCAAAGAGCTCTTCTTTTATACATGCGCATGGTCGATTTTGGCTATGCAACAACAAAAAAACGCTTAAAATAACTTCACATAAAACCATTGCGTGGCCTAGAAATGATTTGTAGTCATTGCTACATTAAAACTATAGGTTGACGGCGATTTTTATTTTGAGCGGCGTAAACATCTGAGACAAGTGCTTTCCCTGCAGAAAAGCTACAAAAAGCTAAATTCAAGCTAGTTGACAATTAATGCAGGAGATTGTTTTATCCTGCACTTCGCAAATACTTTTTCGAATTGAAGACAAATAAAATGAAGATCGAAATTTGATATTATCATTTTGCAGTTTTGTTTGACGGAGTTAGATTATGCGACCACCTACAGCATATGTACACATGCATACATTTCCTGCAGGGTTGGTCAAAAGACTCGTTTCTGTTAATTTATTTGCTAATTTTTATAAAAAAAAGTCTTAAAAATGAATTGCCATAATTGGTTGATACGTAATAAATCAATGAAAAGAGGCGAAGAGACAAAGCAGCAAAAATTACAATAATTAAAATAGTCTTCAAATGAGCTTCAAACGGAAAATACGTACAAAAGAAAGAAAACTGAAGTGAACACTAATACTGACCTAACCTCTGAGTGTTGAGGTTGTGCTATATTTTAGCTAATGGCTCTGGGAATTTAATTCTCTCAACTCCCTTTTTTAAGGCATTAAGTTGCCTGTTTTTATTTTTGTTAGCATTTATTAAAACTTGAACATGTGGCTGCTGGTTTTTCGGTATACACAAAATTTGGCAGTCAATGACTTTAACGAAGAGACAGCAATTAAATATTATACATTTTTACTAGTGAAAAAAAAAATACTAACTGGGAGACAGACACAAATCTTGACTCCTGGGTATTGAAAGAAATTAATTGATTTCAATATAGTGTCGATTCGACGCTTAATCTTCGCTTAAATGACTGGCAGATTTTAATTTAATTTTATAAAAATTTATATTTTATAGGAAATAGGCTGGACAAGATATTGTGTAAGAAACATTCTTAACATATATTCAGAAAGCAAGAGGGTTGGGCGGCAACAAAGGCAACAGATTATATACTTTCTTTATTCAATCACACTAGAAGTAAATCTATCCGCTTAAAGACACCCTTCTCTAAAAATGTGAAATGCGAATGGAATAGTTATATCTCAGCAACAACTTTTTTCAACTGTATAAAAGGGAATTGAAGAGAAACTGAATCTAGCGCTTAGTCGCCCTCTCGATCCCAAGGATCATAGTAGCAAACGTCATAAAATTAATCACCCAACTAACTAATAGCTAACAGAATAATAACAGCAAAAATTTTTCAGGAACTTCCTAGGGCTGGTTTTATCTTCGTAGCACTTGGTTTAATTTCCACTTCAGTAGAAAATATCAGTTTTAGCATAAAAAGCTCCATCAATCTACGTGGCTGTCTTCGGATGAAAAAACGAGAAATCAAATCGATCATGTGGTGATGGACGGAAGCCACGCTTGCAGTGTTTTAGATGGACTTACACTCCGAGGACCAAACATCGACTTGGACCATTATATTGTGAGAGCCATTTCGACATTACTTAGATGGGGTACCTGCTCTTTATCGGTCTTGACTTTAGAGAAAAATACCAAGCGAATGAAAAGTTACCAAATATTCTACAGTCGGTCCACAGTACATATCGTCCCCGTGGATTATGTTCNAGATGGGGTACCTGCTCTTTATCGGTCTTGACTTTAGAGAAAAATACCAAACGAATGAAAAGTTACCAAATATTCTACAGTCGGTCCACAGTACATATCGTCCCCGTGGATTATGTTTACTAATCAGTGCAGTCAGCGTTTTTTCAGCTGCAGGTGAAAGTATCACACCAACGATACGAGACCCAAACGTCTCTTCCATAAAAGCACGCTTCCAAATTTTATCCATTTAGCAAATAAAACTGTCAAGATTCCTTAATAGTTACATAATACGAGTGTCAAATACGACTTGTATCTAAATAAAGGCCTGATATAGAGTGCTGATGGTCGCCATAACTGGCGATTGCTCTTTCCTCCAAATATAATCTTATACAATTTTCTTTGTAGCAACTTTTTAATATCGCATATGTTTTATTTATGTCAGTGTTAAATAAAAAAAAAATGTTTGTTACTTTTATTATTTCTATAAAAAGATCTGAATACCACACGTACATGCGTTAATAGGTATGTGTTAAATAAACCGAAGTAGAAAAATAAACAAATAAAATAAATTTCTGGAAAACTAAAATGCTTTATTTTTGACCCATAGCCAGTGATCGGACTTTCAGAAAAATTTTTGTGGTAGAATCTGGAAAAAATTAGGTAGATATCAAAAAAAATGTGGTAGATCTCAGGTTTCGGATCAAACTTTGTACACAAATTAAAAAAAATTCTGCAAAATTTCCCCTAAATTACAAACATTTTAATTATAATCTAAAAAATNGGACAGTGTTTGCTCTTAAAATTAAGAAAATTATGTCGAGCAAAAATAAAGCTACTCAAAAACGCGAATATGTGGTAGATTTCAGACCTTGTGTGGTATAAGTGGTATAAGTGGTATAAGTAAGGTATAAGATCTACCATAATGTGGTAAAAGTCCGATCACTGCCAATAGCTGAAAAAAAACAACTTCAACATCTTCAATTTTTGTAGTAAAATTGAAGAAGTAAATTAACAAAATAGTAAGAACAGAAGTAAATTAACAAAATAGTAAGAACGGTGCTGACTTCGGCTATGCCACCATGAATATGAGAAAATTTTACTTCAACCGATTTCTGCATTTCCAGTTAGCTGTTTGGGAGCTAAACAATATTTTTACCCCCAGAAGTGTGACTTTATATTTTTAACGAAATCCGTTCGATTCGAAAAAGAACGTCTTACATACGAACATACAGTAAACTACAAATTAAGTATTGTTGATAAATTTGTGAATCATATAGCTGTAGTGTAAGTGCTTGTTACAACAAGCACTTGATAATCAGAGACGAATGCGCTTATATCCCTGAAAAATATGCCCATGCCTGCAGCAGACTGCTTAGGCAAGCCTTAGGTAACAATAGGTCTGAAAGCGAATGGGCAAGGAGGAGGAAGAAGTAGCTTTGATAACTATTTATTTGACTGCAGGCATTCGGACTACTGCAATATAAACACAAACATACATACCCATTTTTACGTTCATATGACGCAAGCTGCCACATAATGATCTACCTTTATACCTCTGCCTCAGTTTTTGTTTCGTCGACTTATCTTTTATTTGATCTTCACCATTTAATAAGGTAGCAGCCGAATAAATGCTTGGCATTGCACAGTGTTAGACGTATTTAATCCAGGTGTAAAT
>NW_016160140.1:7412-69630 GCF_001687245.7 Rhagoletis zephyria | reverse complement strand
TAACCACGTGTCTGGCGGTGACTTCGATGGCCGAAGGTGGAAGTTCAGTACCGCCGGTGAATACCTGGTCTGAACCGTCTTTACACAAATGGTCAGATACCCTCATTAAAAGGGACTCCCGATTGACCTGCCTCCCAGCACAGAAACATATTAGGCTCCCATTCAATTCTCGCATGAAAATGAGTTTAAAAGCTGAAGCAAAAGTTGATATTAGTGACGTGATGGTCTCAGCTTTTCTGTTCCAAAAAAAATCTGTCTAAAATGTTGACAGGCAGCTTATTAATTATTCGCAGTCTATAAGTCGCAGACCTTAGCAAAACTTTATAATAAGCACGCAAGTGTCCAGCTGACAAGTTTTCATACTCTTTATTCTTACATATTGGCGTTACCAAGATACTTCTGTAATACCACAAACGAACCAATCAAGTGTGTTCAGATGTTGCCGAATAAGCCAGACACTTCTAACCCATAACCCCCACAATGCTTAACGTTGGTATGTATTAGAGTGCAAGAGTCCTTATTTCGAACTAATAAAAAATATCCACTCATATTTACTTATATCTGAGTTCATAACACAGCGCCATCGCTTGTCCAATGTTTTGCGGACAAATGTGGTGAATATCTTGTCATTTTGAAGAGCTTATTTTGTTGCGTTTACCCTGCTCTTTGGTCAATCTCACTCTCTAAGAGTGTACATAATTTCTCTCTCTCAATCTCTCTATATCATATCTGTGTTTCTCCCTCTCTCAATTTCAGCCTTTCGCTTTAATTTTGCTCTCTCGGCGCAAGTATTTTTTGCTCACCCAATACAAGACACAGCCTCCTGAAAGTATGCTGCTATAGTACTTGTTGTGATGGAAAGAGCGCAGAGATGCACACAAGTGTTGAGTTCACAGGAATTGTGGTCACATACGAGCTAATATACAAAGCAAAAGAGTAATAGCAGAAGTAAGCAGTGCTAGGTATTTTTAGCATGCTGTGTCACATTCCCACACAATTTCTCGGTGGAAAAGTCAACGAATTACAATAAAATAGATAGTTTTCCTGGCGGTTTAACTCAAACGACCGCTGAAATGAATCTGTATCCTTTTTAAAAAATTATTCCACTTAACAACTAAATGCTGATAAACAAGTACAAAAAATAATCAAAGCAAATAATTTCTTAAACAAAAGATTTTAACGAATGCAAAATCCCAAAATACTAATGCAGTAAATGTTAACTGAATTGCATGCGCTAAAGTTTATTTAAAATGTATTAAAATTACCGTAGGGGTTGAAGGAAAGACGACAGCAGAAAATAGGTCAGTGGCACAGAAAAATAATCGCTTCGCAGCTTTGGACGCGACCACTGACATATTAACACACTAACATACGCACAGTATCACCATCAGTATAACTGTGTTCACCACATACATACGTACATAAAAGGATGTATGTGCATACGTATATATGTTTATAAATTGTATTTCGCATATTTTGTTGTTTATCTGTTGTTGACACTGACGACAGTTGCACAGCAGCCGGCTGCCCTGGCACTCAAGTGATAGCAGCAGGAGCAGCGGACACAATCTTAACGGTATTCGTTGTGTTGTTTGCTGTGAATTGCTACGCATACTTTCAGGCGCAAGAGCTGGCTTCTCTTCGCACGGCTTCAGTGAGATGAAAAAATCTATTTGCATGCTTCACTTAGTCATTTCTGCCGTGGATTTTCACATACATACATATAGTATTGACATATACATCCAAAAAAGATTGGGTGCAAATTTTTGTAATATCGTTTTTTAGCCTTTTCTACAAAGCCGCACTGCCGGCGTTGAAAGATGCCCAGCTGAAGAATGGACAGAGAAAAGAACGGGACTGCTTGATTTCCGAACTTCTCATAAAAGCCGTCTAGCTTTCAGAGGCAAAGGGGAATCTTGGCTGCTGTAATTCCAGAAAGCTTTCCACGTTTGTATTATTTTGATCCGAAAATCGAATTAAAAAGTAATAAGTTAGTGTCCTTTTGAATAAAAATTATTTTTACTGCAAAAGCGTATAGTCTCCTCTTGACTTGATACATCCCAGAGGTTTCCCCATTTTTTATATCTTCTAAACAACAGGTTTCCCCAAGATCAGCAAAATAAGCGTTTCTTCATTCGCCCCAAATCTCTTATCACCAAACTTTTTCTTTGTGTTTGAAATTTGGAATAGCAACCAGTATTGACTACGGGGACGGCATTCGCAAAGCAAGAGTTGTTGAAGGTGGTGGTAGTGCCTCTGTAAGTAATGTTGTTTGCCTGTCTGGACAGCATCAGATAGAGCGGTTAGTGTAGGTAAATTCAGAACTCGTCCTTTAGCTAATAAATATTTACATATATCTTCTGAAGTGACTGGAAATACAGCTCGTTGCATATGCCTATTCCCGCGATGTATAAAAGTTTAACAGAATCGGGAAGAGAATATACACCTTTGAACCCTCCTTTTAATTAATATTGATATCTATGTTTAATCCCGAAAATGTACGGGGAACTGCCGGCCACTCAGATAATTTACAGTCCACCGTTTGAGTCCATTTTTGGAGAGAAGAGGGCTCAATAGTTCCTGGTAGCAAGGAGTAACAAACAGTTCTGCAAGGCCTTTGATAAGTAAAGGTGTGTAGTTAGTAAATGATTTGTGACGCCTCAAAAGTGCTTAATCCTCTGTCGATAGATAGTTTTGCAAATCAAGAAAGAGTTCGTAAAGTAAAACCACCACTTTTAGGTTGAAACGCCTGTTGAGCAGGATGCTCCCCACACATAGGCCATAGGCTAGTAACGTTGGGATACCAAATGAAATTACTCAACCCTGTCAATTTTTTGAGTTCACTTTATTTCTTTCCTCCTTAGATATCCCTGCAAAAATTTTGAAAATAGTTCGCCCAGCTTGAGTGTGTCGTGTAAGCCGGTTATGCAGTTATTCGTAAGAGTATTTGTAAGGAGGCTTAATGGCACGGGACCATAACGTTCGGGACGTAAGGACTAAACCGAGGTAGAGCTCTGACTACATCGAAAATATTTTCTTAGGTGTCGTATTTGTGCCAAGCTCCGCCTTTTTCTAAATAACAAACACCAACAACGAAAATTAGTTGGAACATATCTTTGTGGTGTTAAATTTTCTCTTAGAACGACCAAATATGTGTGCTTTACTAGTTGAGTAAATTTTTTCCGCTGTCCATAAGCCCAGATGTAAGAGTCCAGGGCTTTTAATGTAAGTTTAAACTCTGTACCCTTTAGAAATTATTAACTTGTAGGAAGAACAATTTCGGTAGTAGTGTCTGTGAATTTAATAAGGGATCCTTCCAGATTGGTTTTAAAACTATCAAGAGCCCTTGAAGGTCCCAGCTTCCTATGCTCAACAATTTGCAGATACAAAAAGCGCTTTAGCAAGTCATTGTCAATTAGTATATTTAGTATGTGATGATTCCAGAGCTTTCGTTGGGCAGGCGCGCTTGGCTCCTATAATTTCTACACAGACAGATCGGTGCTTGACATTGTTTGCCTCCTGGACAGTGCTTAGCACGTACAATGGTACAATGGTACAATTCGGCAAAAACGGCAATCGTGCTCATCATCCCAAATATGGCGGCATGTACCGCATATTTTTGTAGCAAGTGTTTACCTTTCTGTTGCTTTTCCTTTCGACTGTTAAAATTCGTTAATATTTTATAAAAATTTAGCGTATTCTAATTGTAAGTCCGATTTGAAAATTTTATACAAATCCAAAAAACATGTTAGCAAAGAAGGTGCTATCTTAATGACCTGCAGTGCATAAGTTAATAATATTTGAGAAAAATTACGGGTACACGGTTTTGTATCCCATTAAGTTTTAGTGTTATAAAGTGCATATTTCAAGTGGCTACCAAATACCGTTGATTTGTAACGATTTTTTTTTTTTGACGACAATGTGCATTTCCTTCCATATAAAAATTTTGTCGAGCATACTTTGTATGGAGGAAATTGTATGACATTGTCAACCCAAAAATAATTCAAAAATCAACGGTATTTTGTAGCCACTTGAAACCTGCACTTTATTATACTAAAATTGAATTTGCTTATCTTAAATTTAATTCAACTGCTTAAACAGCTAACAGGGCTCTTACACGATATGTATTTGCATGTGTAAATGCTATTTGGAAATAGTACATATAGTGTAAGAACATATCGATGGCTGAGTGGAAGATCGACCTATCTCGGCAGCCAGTTCGAAAACGCTCTATCTCAAAAAACTTTTCAAGAACGCCCTATTTCAGAATTCGTTTCAAAAACGCCCTATCTCAGCTGCCGATTCAAAAACGCCCTATATCAGCATATTTTCAATACATTTTGAAGTGAGATAGGGCGTTTTTGAACCGAATTTTGAGATAAGGTGTTTTTCAATTAAATTCTGAAATAGGGCGTTCTTGAAAAGTTTTTTGAGATAGAGCGTTTTCGAACTGGCTGCCGAGATAGGTCGATCTTCCACTCAGCCATCGATATGTATTTAGTGTAGAAGCACCTCCAACGCAGCACGTATGTATGTATACGCAGTGGCGACTGCAACATCGCACATCCGCCATGGCGGCCGAACTCACAACGGATGATGTTTGATTTGCCCAAACAGCCAAGAAGGCAAAACCATGCACTAGCCTACATAATACATACGTATGTATGTGCATACGTACTTACATGCATATGTATATCCCGAAAAAAATAGAAAGTTGTGTTTGTGGTTAGGAAATTGAGAGCATAAATGCTTCACTCATTTCACAGCCATTTCAACCAGTTGAAGCGCGTTGCTTTTGCAGCTAATTTGTTGCTTTAGCCACGAAAAACATGTGTATTTTATGGTTTTTGTTCATTTACAAACATTTTCATTTTGTATTTTGTTGTTTTTGCTGGCGTTTTCTTGTTGGTGTTGGCTGCTGTTGATTTAATAACACAAATGAACCACAAACGCAAAATAAGCAGCAACCAACAGTAAGTGTATGTAGAGACACAAGAAGCAAACAGACACAAATACTAACAGCAGCAACAATAACAATAGCGAAAATCAAATAGGTATACGAGTAGTAAACATTCGAATCAGCCAGCAGCAAGCAATAACAATGTTAGCCAAATTGAAAGACAAAAAAAAACAATGTACAATATACAATGGCAGACACAACATCAAATTCAGCGCTCGCAAAAAAACAAGATCAAACGCCTAAAAAGCTGCAACGCGTTTTACACTCATTTCAGCCATTTCGACTGTTATTATTTTAGGCGTTTTCTGTTGTATTTCAACATTGTTAAATGTATTTGTTGCCTACCGCTTGGTGCGCGCCTTAAATTTGCAATTTGTTTTCTTGCTTGTTTTTGCTCGTTTATGTTCGTTGTGTTGCAATATGCTCGTGTATGTGTGTGTGTGTGTAACACTTTATGGTCTGCTGGCATTTTGTGTATTATGTTGCTGTTATTGTAATATTTTTTCGCTGCATGTTGCATAGCAAGTGTTTTTTTTTTTGTGCACTTTTCGGAATATTTTCTGGCTGTTGCCCTCTTTCAGTTTAGCTGCCGCTTTCAATTGCAACATTTTGCTGGTCGAGTTGCCGGCATAATTATTTTAGCATGAAATGTAAATTTCCACAAAAATTCCATTTAGTTTTTGGTGTTCGTGAATTAACTTGTACGGGTCTACATATTTACAAACATATGTATGTACATATGTGCTCGAAAAACTAAACCAATAAGTGCAGTTTAGTCGGGTCAATTTTTCCTTCTCCGCCATTCATTCATAGTTTCTAGCCGAACATTCAATTAGTTACAGTTTATATAAAAACTTATGGAAAAACATAACGGTTTTTTTTGTATATATAGTGATGCGTAATGTAAATAGTAAACGTGAGCAATTTTTCTTTTTTTAATCTTCCAACTACAACCATATGCTAGGATAGGTTGGGCGGGAGTCTGCTGTGGAACTGACTTAGACTCAGGGTCCTTTCAGATACCGCATGAGTGAAAATATACGTAGATATCACAACTAAATAGGAATTGTCATGAAAACAGGTCAGGAACTTGTTGTCGGCGGTGCGGATGGGCCAATAAGGCTGTTCAAAATTTTGCAGTGAATCAACCACGCTATAAATTCAACATACATTTTTACATTACATTAAATTTTTTAGAGCGTGTTGGCTGCGCCTCCTAGGTTCATTACCCAGACCGAACGATTAGAAAAAAAAAGCCGTTAGGGATTAAACAGTACCATGCTTGCATGTATACTTCGACTTGGAAGTACTATCGAAAGAAAGTATCGATACCTGTAAAATATCAGAATATCATATCGATACTTTTGGCTGTGGAGGTATCCCTTAAATTTTGTTATTTTATGCCAAAATTTAACCGTTATCTAGGAATCCTAATCTTCAAACTATATGTATGTTTAATGAATAATGTTATTTGACACAGATAATTTATTGGAAAAGATTACAAGAAAGTTAATCTCGTTTAAGAAAAAAATTTGCTCTTAAAATATTTATAAAAAAAACAGTATTCTTTTGTTGTATTTCCCAGGACTTTAGGTTTTTAAAAAAGAATTCACTACTACGGAATTATACTATTATGAACAAAAATTATAAGCTAAATATTTAAATTCGATAGTTGCAAAAATGGCTCCTTAATACTTCACCTGGTAGAATTCCACATACAATTGGAAGTGTGAAGAGTACAGAAACAAAATTATGCGGATGAAGTTTTGCTAAAAGAAATTTTTAAAATCATTTAAAAAATTTAAGATTTTCTAGTAACAGACTAGATGCGAAGATGGAGTTTAAATTTTCTGAATTATTTCAGTTTTCCAAAATTTTTTTTAATCAACCGTTTTTCCCCTAGTCTTTTTCTTCTTTAATTATTTTCATTAATAACAGATCTGGACTCCCACTACCATTAACATTTTCCTTCACATGCCAACGCGAGTTAAACCTGTAGAGCTACTCAGTGAAACGTCCAGTCACTCTTCCCCTCGAACAGTTGGACCGTGTATACCACGCCTAAGATCCACTTTGGTGAATCAATTGGAGCATGTATTCTTTGCACTATATCAACTTTGTCGCATTTTTCAGTTTTCGCTAGCACTTAAGTAGCCATAAAGAATTATGCAGTGTCACAAAATTGCAACAACTCAACATCAAGCACCTTCAGCAGCATACGTTACGAGTATGTTATGTTAACGATGATGATCAGTGGCTAATTGCGCGCCGATTTAAATTTCATTCGTATGTTTAAAAAATGCGGAAAAGTTTAACTTTTTAGAGCGTTGCGTGGGCAACTTTTTAAGTGGGCATAATATATTAAAATACATATGTACATGAATGGATGTTGGTGCGCTTACCGATGCAACTGAAAGCAACAAAAATTAAATCAACAGCAATTACAGCAAGCTGTCAGCGATGTACATATTTGGCGGTAACTACTAGTCGATGCTACTCAAATGATTCTGCTATTAATCAAACATTTTATTTAAATTAAAAAAAAAACTTTAGCTCATAAAAAAATTAAGAAATAAAACTCAAAGTATCCAAAAGCGTTGGAATGGTCTGCGCTATTTGTAATATTATTATTAAGGAACCACCTTGCGCTTATATACGCATACTTCTTACGAAATTATGCAACGATACACCTCACAGCGGCGAGGTGGAAGAAATTGCATTTTAAACATGCGAGACACGTCAGCTGTTGTCTCTTCGCTGCACCAGGCAAATTATGCGTTCGCCTGTACCAAGTGGCTGTGCAATGCAAGCACCGCTTAAGCAGCAGGCACCTTTACGACATATATGTATATGCATACAAACATGGCTTTTTTTTGTATATCTACATGTAAGTAGCTATATTTATGTATGTACTATAGTATATGCATGCATATGTGCATTTATATCATTATACATATGTACATATTTACAACAAACAGGGGCATTACCTGCAAAACGTCATTCAGAGCTTGCTTGGACTAAAAATAAACATAGCGATAGGGTAACGGTAAAATATTATTTTTATTATTTTTAATTTGCATATATCTTCTTCTTTTCATTTTAGAAAGATTTCTTTGATCATAGGTTTATATGTGTTTTGCCACCTAAAACTCTAACTCACAAAAAGCCGGCAAAAACGTTTTCCCAAGTAGCAGCTAAAAGTTCTGCTTTGATATGATAAGCCTCGTATGACTATGTCAAAAGCAACCAGCGTGGTTGATGAACTTAAGTATATCAGACAGATATAGGAAGGATATGAACTCTCCCGCCGGTCAATGTCCAGTAAAAACCGAAATTGTCCACTATTAGGGTTTCGCACGAATTTGCCTATAGAGCAGACTGTGTTTTCGGATGTAATGGACTGCATGTCCGATAGACTGACGGAGGAAACTTCAGAGCGTATACTATGTGATTGCTAATGTACAATCAGCCATAGACTTGTATATCTTGGAGAATGGTTATTGTCCCACAACAAAATGTGGAGCATCACAGCCAAAAATTGCTTAACTTTGTAAATAGCGTAATGCTGGATTGACTTCTTAAGGGTAAGACAATAGATATAGCTGGGGTCGCAGCGCTGTTATGCTCTAATAACAATCAGTTTATTTCCGATTGGCGGTGAGATTCGGTCCTCGTTGGGCTAACTCGTCTGCAGCTTAATTTCGGGGGATTGTTGCAATGGCCAGCGGGCCACACTAAATCTACTTCGAACTGTCTTCTGGCTTTTTTAAAACATGTCTACGTGTTTCATTTCGCAGCCATTGGTTTGCAGGTGAGGTATCCTGTCTCGACGGAAGATAGAAGTTAATAGTTAAAAGGGACTTATAAGCCACCATGGTGGTAATATGACTCAGAAAAGCTTCGAAAATAATAGGAATTATACCAATACAGCTAAACGTGGTGAATACGAATAAAAATACTCCATTTACAATGCCCTGTTAGTATCACAACTGGAGGTCTAGCATCTTTCCTTCTAAGAGATTGTCTACGCCAAATATCCTTTTCCAAAGTTTTTTATTCAAAATATCTATATCTTAGAATTGTATTTTTTTTTTAAATGCCCTTTAAAGCAACCAAATTACGTGCTTACATACATATGTATCTACATTAGCGTACATCACTCCCCAAGCAAAAAAAAATCGGTATTCTTTTTCCATCGAATTATGAAATTTAATGTATTTTAAGACTTCGGCCAAAATATTTGGAAATACCTCCAAAAATCAAGCTTTCGTAAGTAAAAACAGTTTAGTTTTTTAATATTCTTAGATAATATAAGAGCTTAAGCTTCAAAGGTCCGCATAAAACTTTTCAAAAATTGTATCAACGGAATCGAAATAATAAAATTTTTGGAGGTATTTGCAAATCGTTCTAATAATAGATTTTATAATGCCACAGGAAAAAGCGCAAATTTTTTTGATGATGCACTCTAATGTGCATAAGTTTTTAAAGCTCAAGTGTGTTCCTTCATATATGTGCCTATATGTATTTGCGTGCATCGCACAAATACTAATTTTAATAAGTATGTGCACTCACGAGAGTTGCCAAGCACACGGCAAAAGCTTACGTACCAACACCACGAAGAAGTTCGCTGTTTTTTTGATGCTTCACCGGCGTTTTCATTGTTGTTGTAATTGCAACTTCTTTTCTGCCATTTACATATGTTTGTAAATACAGGTGCCTGTGTTGATTTTCAATGAGCCATAATATAATGTGTTAGTGTTGTTGCTTTAGTTGTATACATTGGTTGCATGCACCTTTGGCATTCGCTCGTAATAAACTTGCCACACGCTTGCCAACCGTGAAGTGGTGCCACTGTTACCAAGCCAACAAAAGCTGACTGATGCCACTGAAGGCAGGCAGCAATAGCAGACATTTTCTAATTGTACATATAGCCGCAGAGACATGTAAACACAGAACACAAACTAGCTAATACAAATATCTACGTGAATGTAAATGCATTAACACATGCATACATATGTATCTATTTATAATCGTAACAACAAACATAAACACTTCGCCCACAGACGGTATTGCTTCTGCACCAGACCTATCGCTAGATATCAACCAGCAGCCGCCATTCTGTGCCAAAGGTTTCTCAACTTTCGTATTGTTGTTGATGTAGTACCCTCATTTATTTCTCACCTTACACTCTTTAAGAACAGCAACGGCAAAAAATATTGCCTAGGCACGTTTTTCGTTTTCCTCGTACTTTTAATGCCAATTGGATGGAACGGTGCACCGCATTGCCACATTTTTGCTTTTGCTTTTCGCTTCAGTTGTTGTGGTGGCAAAGCAGATTGCTTTCAAGTGCTCACACGTATCTGCACAGTATAAATATATGTATGTATAACTAACTACATCACTGGTATGCAATCAACTCACAACTCCGTTTCTCTGATAATAATGGAGTGCATATGTAAGAGTAGGTATATACATTTGCATGTATGGGAGGGCTCATTAAAAATATTACTTTAAACACTTATGTACCTGCAAAAAATAGAAAAATTAAAAGTCTACAAAAAGTATAGAACTAAGTGGAGTACAAGCATACATAGACCATGAAGTGTGCAGGAGAGCTTATGCGGAAGTTGCAAATTTGTAAAATTGTAGAGGTGCCAAGGTGCAAACAATTGATTAAGGGTGTATGTAGTACCTGTGTACATTAGCGTGGGCCAAAAATCCGCTTTTTTAGAATTTTGATCTGTGCGAAAGATGACAATTTTTGGTCAATATCTTAGGCTCGCCCAAGTCCACTAAAGTTCAAGTGCTAAAAAAAATTGTTTCTTAGCTTACTTCGATTCTCTACAATAAAGGTCCATATACCAAGTTATGTAGGACTAATACTTTAATTAATTTAAGGAAGAAGCTAGGCTTAGCGCTCACCGGTATTACTAAATATCGAAGAGTGTGCAGAGTCCTGAGGAGGTAAAGGAATCGGTTGGGTTCAAGAACGTCGGTGCGGGCGTCTGCGCATAGGAGCTGCAGCCCACGGCCGCCACACGAACTACGGGTGAGCAACCGCAGACTCCAGTCCTATACCCAGTACCCCTCTTGGTTCATGTATGACTGAGATAGCATCACTTAAGCCACATTTTCAGTGGCAAGGACCCCGACTTGAGGCTCACATAGAAAGAATGAATATGAGCATTTTCTACCACAAACACTTATAACGGGTGATTTTTTTGAGGTTAGGATTTTCATGCATTAGTATTTGACAGATCACGTGGGATTTCAGACATGGTGTCAAAGAGAAAGATGCTCAGTATGCTTTGACATTTCATCATGAATAGACTTACTAACGAGCAACGCTTGCAAATCATTGAATTTTATTACCAAAATCAGTGTTCGGTTCGAAATGTGTTTCGCGATCCCAATTGCTGCGAACGGCGACGAATCGACATTTCACGGTCTTCAGCAACACTCTCAGAAACAGACGCAATATTCTCTTCTGTACGCACTGTACGCATTCGTGTGGTTGGTTTAATGTCCAATAAAGTAAACTGAGTGCGAAACTTGGTCACAATCGCATTAATTGTTTGCTCACTTGGTCGATTATGTAGACCATAAATCGGACGTAAAGCGAACCGAACACTGATTTTGGTAATAAAATTCAATGATTTGCAAGCGTTGCTCGTTAGTAAGTCTATTCATGATGAAATGTCAAAGCATACTGAGCATCTTTCTCTTTGACACCATGTCTGAAATCCCACGTGATCTGTCAAATACTAATGCATGAAAATCCTAACCTCAAAAAAATCACCCGTTATATGTGTATATGTATCATGGTTGTTGCGAATATTCGCATTCGAATTCACATTCGCGACTTCGCATCCGTATGCGCAATTATCAATGCAAAGTTTTTGCGAATGCGAATGTTGTGCAAGTGCACTGATAAAACGATTGTATATGCCAAACAAAATGGCAAATTGTATCAAAAATTTTGTGCCTGTGGAGAGGCGACGTTTACCACATTCACGTCAACCACATTTATTCTGTTTTATGAAAATTGACATTCCCAACAACGGCATTCTCAATGGCTCAAACTGCCACAAGTTCTGGATGGACTGAATCAACCGCATCTCAAAGTTTTCCAAGACTGCGTCACGCGAAGGCACAATTCCTTTTATATTTTCGGACGTTTTTTTAAGAAAAAGATGAGTTAAGGCTTTATATTAACGATAGTGACATCTTGCTTTTCCAGAAGAGTGGAAAATCATGGAACCTTGTGCCTCATCCATGATTCCTATACTTCAAATAAAAGAATCATTTTTCACTTAAATTGCTTTCGTGAAACTGACTATAAGAAAAAGGTTGAGATAAACGTGAAAGATCTAGTTCGACTAGTAAGCAGTGTTTGAAGAGCGATTTTGCCATGATTATGGATTCCTCAAGTGAAAAAAATAAATATAACTGAAATTTAAAATAAATATTGACAAGTTTCGCACGCAGATATTTGTCACCTTCGCCAGCAAGTTTTCCGAGCGAGTGGTTATTTTGTTTTGCGGGTTGGATTTACGACCTTTTAAGCAACAGGCTGGAACCTGAAAAGGCAGAATAATTTTTTTTTTTTTACATACAAAACTCAAATTTCTAAATTCAAGTACTAAATAAAATACCTTACTTACCTAAATTATTTCTTAAAAATAATTGACATCCACATTCGCATCCGTCTATATCTAAAATTCCACATTCGCAACATCCCTAGTGTGTATATAAGTTTCCAAAATAAAGTCTTATGTAATTTTTAAAGCCTTCGACAGTTTAATGGCCCCTTGAGAATAGGTACTTTGCGTACGTTCCGCTCACGTATTAGCATAGAGAGCATCAGATTGCCAACCTTTGCGTCGTTGCAGCCAACGAACGTTGTCCAACTCTCAACTTTTGACGCAAGTAAGTCCGGCATTGCAGACAGTTGCGTAACCTTGCGTTTTCACAAGACAAGACAATCGAAAATATTAGCCCAGTAAAATTATATAAATTTGGTAGGAAGATTGAAAAAAAAATTGTAACCGCGATTTTTTATGCAGTTTACTTCTATTTAACACGTAGATCATGGATCCACAGTCTCGCCCCTACGCTCATTTGGCAACATTCCCCATCTTGGATTTTATTTTTTTTTGGAGTTTTTGCTAATTTTTTACAATAAAAAATGCTATTTTGAGAAAACCTTTTATATAAAAAATGTGGGAAATTAAATTCTATACATATTTATATATAAACATTTTTTACGAAAAATGCAAAATAAGCTTGCAAATTTGAAAAAACCCAAAGAAACTTAAATCCAAGATGGCAGGATGTTGCCAAATGAAATTTAGGGGCAAGACTGTGGATCCATGATCTACGTGTCAAATAGAAGTAAACTGCATCAAAAAATTGCTGTTACAAAGCTTTTTTAAAAGAAAAAGTCTAACTTTACTGGGCTATATCGAGCCCTAACCGCCAAAATAACGTAAGCGGCTTTTTTCTCAAAATTTTATTTTTGATGCAGAAATGCATCTATATGCCCTAGGATTATTTCTGCATCAAAAAGAAAATTTTGAAAAAAATGTCGCTTACGTTATTTTTGGCGGTTAGGACTCGATATGTGTTCGTTATCACATTGTTTGAATAATGTAGGCATCCTGACAATAAACTGTCTTTAAAAAGCTAAAGACGGCGACGAAGACAATGAGAGAAGTGTGAATGTATTGCTAACTAATGTATCTGCAAAATTGACTTGTGTAAACCCCAAGTGCAGCTGATTTCTGTTTTCAGACGCAACACCTTCATTTCAGCGTATCTTTACGTTATGTACACCACTTCTTTCGTATACTTTGCCGGCATCGACGTAAAAGTACCCATTCTGACAGGGCTATCAATCAAAAGTAGCCCAAGTGGGAAAAAGCATATGTTCTTAAAGTAGTGGTACTACGAATATGGCAAAGCAGGAAGACAACAAAAATAAGGCGGCCATATTGTAAACTCAATGACATGAAAATTAAAAAAAAGAATCCAAACTTTCGATTTAGCCTGATTCGGGGACCAGCAACTCATCCAATCTTATGTTGAATGAGTGGCGAAAATTGGCATGAGCACCTGAGAACCCATTATTTTTTGGTGTGAATTAGATCATCCATGAGGCTGTCATTTGTAAAAGTAATTACAAAAACGGTTTTATAAATGAAAATTTTGTAACATTTTGGGTTTTGCAAATTTTACTTCTTAGATAAGCCGCCTCCGATAGCACGTAAATGTACAATTGCTGATGTAAGCCGACGAAATCAACAAAGTGGCCTGAGCCGCAGGGGTGGAGGAAAAGAAAAGCCTCACATGTGTTGTGAAGACCCCGTGAAAAGAGACGTGGCTGCGATTTCTGTTTCTAATTGGCATTTCGCCAGAAGAAAAACCGATTGGCGTGCTAAACATATTGAAGTAGCAAATAGCTTTTTAAATTCGCTAACATTTGGTTACGAAAATATTCCTATTATTTAGCTAAAATGGCTACTCGTGTTTTCTAATTTTATAATATAGAGTACATGTAAATTCCTCGCATTTTAGCGCAACAACTTTTTAGTTTTCATACAAAAATCTCTAATAAATCATCTTTTCATGCACATTACAGCCGCATTAGATAGCATCAGAGCACCCACAAGTCATAATGTAAAACTTGGCAAATATACATAACAATAAACATAATAAATTGACAACATCAATTGAATTCACACCATATTATTATGTAATTAACAAAAGACATCGATCAAATTGACGCCATAAGCAGTTAACACTCCTAACAGCTGCCAATGCGCTGTGCCATGAAGTATCCAAGTGCTTGCGAAATACATACATATATATATGTTCTTACATACACGAACATGAATCATACTGAAATTTATTACCCTTGCCTTGTTCGAAGGCCAAACGAAATAAGTAAGTGAAAACAAAAAAGTAAATTTGTAACAATTTGTTTGTGGCGACAACTTTGGAAGCAACATTTTGCCAGAAGCTCGCTAAAACAAAAAAGGCTGTTTTATTGCTTCGAAGCAGTGGGCGGTGTGCCACGTTGGGGCTACACAGAATCTTAGTCGGTTATTTATGATTAAAAATTAATCAGCAAATTTACAATGAATAATCTACGAGCGTTTTGCTTATCGAAGCTAAATCATTTACCCCTTTCTTAGCAGCACTTCGCTTGTTCTTCACTATACCCGCGGGGTAAGTAAACTTTTGCGCATATTTAGCACAAATATTTAACTGCTGTGCTATCCTTTTTCACACAACAGACAAAGGCATCATCTTCTAGTACTCTGGCGTAATTGTAAAAATGTATTTGTGACCCAAATACTTTTTACTTAAAATAGAAAGGAAAATCGCGCAGTCTCACTCGTCAATTATAATTGAAGCAAATAAGCAGAAAAAGCGATTTAAAGCACGCTTTTAACCAGCCTATCTTTATATACTACATATGTATATACTTATGTATGTATGTATATTGGTTAACTGCCCTCCCAGGCTTTGATCCCTTCTTTTTTTTTGGTGAGTTACACTTAAACAATGGAAAATATACCCATTAGCGTTTGCCAATTTTCACACAACTCCTTAAAAGGCGTCCAATTACGTTTGTGCAAACATTTATTTCCTTAGACCTTTCATACCCTTTCTCTTCCTTTTTTGGCACCATTCGCCTCGCCATTTCTTGCTATTTACTCAACGCCTACTCACGAATCGTAGTACACTTTACCATTTACTCCTACGCTATCCCTTTACTATTGTACTAGGTTTGCTCCATTGTCGCGGGCGTGTTGAAAAGAAAACGCCGAAGGTGTTGAGCCATGCACACGATAAATAGCCATTCATTTTAAATACAAAATTACTCAATGTATATTACAAAAGAAAAAGGTCTCATCTACGAGTTTTGTTTTGTTTTTTTTTTTTTTTTTGCCTGGGCGAGGCTTAACTTATGGCGGGTTGTGTGCACTGTAGAATTAGGTAAGTGCTTATGAGGCGGCAGCACTAAAGCGCTTCATTTTGGCGCCTAAAAATAGTAAATAATGCCACAGAAAATCATTACAATGGGAAAGAAGAAAATAAGTAAATATCAAAAAATGCTACGTCATTGGTTAGAAGTAAATATTTGGGATTTAAGTTCTAAATTAGTTCGAAAATATATGGTTAGAGATTTTCTTAGTAGGTTATCGATATACTGAGAGGAGACTGTCCCAGTACCGTATATGTATAAAGATCTAAAACAAGAGTGATAGAATACAAGATTACGCTGTTTATGAAAAAAGCAGCTTGGTGTGACGTCATAAAGTACTTAATAAGAGAAAATGACTGTCACGTTCAGAGCTCCGCGGACGATATTGTCACCCCAATCCGTGGCGTGTACGCAGACGAAGATAGTGTCCTGTAGAGTACTCTGAATATAGTCGCCAAATGGTGCAGTGATAGGTTAAACTTAAAACCCAAGCAGACTTTAGGTAAAGGGAAAGAAACAAATTAGTACATTCCATCAAGGAGAAAAGATATAATTCTTTAAAGAGGGTAAATATCTAGGAGTTATCTTTGATGACAAGCTTTCATGGAATCCGCACCTAAATAACGCTAATCGAAAGGTCAAGGTCTCTATCGGGAGCTGGCAGAAGCCAATGGGGCGGAACTGAGGCGTCAGACCTTAACTCGCAAGGTGGCTGTATGATGCCTTCTCCACTTTTATTCTTAAGCTCCGCCCATCTGGTGAAAGAAGACAGAAGTGAAGTCTACGTATGCCAAACTCAGTAAGCTACGCTGACTGGCCTGCGTTCGCATCACTGGCGCGATGAGAACACCAAATGCAGCTCTCAAGATACTTCATGACCACATATATTATACATGACTAAACATTGTAATCAAGAAAGAGGCTCTACTGTTTAGGGCAAGGCTCATCTCATCGGACAATTTAGAAGATAGAAGCTTATACACCCTTTCACGCTCAGGGTTATGCACCTTTGCCTTCCGAAATTTAACTTTACAGAAAACTTCAAGGTCCTTTTCCTCAAAAGAACCAACTGGGATAACTAATGACCTAAACCCCGTAAGGACAGCCACATCTTTTATACTGACGGCTTCGGGACCAACCACGGCGTCGGAGCAATGCAAGATAACTTTGTTTCTTAGGCCGAGATGAACGCCATTGAACTACATATGTCTGTGGCAGTATGTAGAAACGAACAAACACATCTACGTATGCTCGGATAGCGGCACTCTCACTCTTACAGTGCACAAGTTCAACTCAAAGCTGATGTGGGATTTAGCGTTGCATCAGAGTTGAAAAGATGAGCTATCAGGCTGTTAGTTTCTGTTGTTTCATTGCCACGAAATTGCTATTTACGCCGCCATAGTCGAGCGATGGCACAACAACTTTGTCGTCCTCGACTGGGGTTAGATTTCATCTAAGTCGATTTCAGGTTCTCGGACCGTATGTGCGTCTAGAACATTTTAGAAGTGTCTGCCGCCTGTCACAAAATGGTCGATTTTGTTTTTCGATCAAGAGACGGCCGTGGGCATAGCTTGTGGATCTTCTTATGCTATAACCTAGTGCTGCAAACTTGCATGTTTGGAGTCCCAATGAAGTCAAACAGCCACAGCACATTATCAAATCTTTCGTTTTGGAGGCTGGATTTTCCGACAGTGCGACATAAGCAGTAAAATCCCCAAGCACGGTTTTGATGGCAGAAGCGGCCGGTATGGCGTCCTAAGCTCTCACAAAAGAGACCCATGGTTTTTCTACTCTGACACGCCCATGGCATTTCTTGGATGGCGGTGAGGGCAGCCTTAGTCCTCGCGAGATCATCAAACATACGGCAATAGGAATCTTACCGATTTATTGTATGGACATTCCCAATCATAACCGTTTTGAGAGCCGCATGCAGGCGCATCTCCTTTTAAGCTGATGTTGAATGGTTCTCAGAAAATTTTACCAATTTGGTAGGTGCAGATTAGTGAAGCAAGAAACAAAATGAATGGATGATTTTTTCTTTAATTAAAGCGAAGTTCAGATCATTTCTGTTCACTTAGCTACGCAGTATTTTAAAACTCGGATAAAATGGCCAAATTTATGCACCACATCTATAAATGAAGTTCCATTGCTCCGATGCTTAGTTATAATACTTTTTGTGATAATTTCAAGAATTTTCGCACATCCTTAAAACTTGGCAATTAAATCATTTTAAATACTCATTTTAGCACTCTTAAGCCTTAAGAAGAGGAGAAGCTCGGCCAAACACTAACATATGTGTAAGCGCCAATCTATTATTATTATTAAGCCTTAAAACCACTTAAGGTTAATCCTATTAAATCCTATAACAAGTCTCTGGGTTTTGCAACGAAAAATTATAATGTCATTCATATTTATTTAAAAAAATCTCTGTTAGTCAACTGGAATGGAACTTCTGTAACTATATTCTCGCAGCCTAATGGCATCCGACAGATTTTTTTAACCAATTAGAGCACAAAGGAGCATGCAAATATGCTTATGTATACATGCATCTTAAACATTTTTTTAAAAGGCGACCAATTAGAAAACCAAACGCCCAAGGTGACCAACCGTTTCATGGAAAAATAGAAACTAAATGAAAAACCACACCAGTTTTTTACATGCCTTTGACATAGGAAAGCTTTTATGTGAACAAAAGCCGAATGCTTGTATTCATATGGGTAAGGTGGGCGCAAATACATACATCAAGGCATATGAATGTTTTTTTTTCTACACGAAAAAAGGCGCACCGCTTAATCCCTTTAGCTAATGCAAAACGACATGTATGCGCCTAAAAGCGTGCCACAAAAGCGCTGAGCATACGCCATTTTTGCCATTCAAAACCCACCCGCGGCTTTTTTATAGGCTTTGCCCGCCACTTCTTTATGCACATACCTGCATACATATCTACGTATACATGAATGTGCATGTTCGTGTTCCCCTAATCCACTAACTGACCCTTGCGAGTGAGCATTTGTTTTGTAAACCGCACCCATACTTTGGTTTATTGAAAGCGGCTGGAACCGCCAACTAGCAGCCAAAACAGTGAATGTAGGCAGCAATAAATACAATGACGAGGGTAGCAGGCGGCTGCCTAAACCGCACTCATTCATTCACTCAATCTGGCGTGTGTATTTCAACACATCCTGTATGCATATCCTACATTTCCTGCCACCAGTGGAAACACTGGCAATGGCGGTAGCCACGACAGTGATTGCTATTTTATTTTGTTGCGCTGCTGTACATACACACACGCTCTCCCTCTGCTCGATGCTCATGTCCTTACGTGCCCGCTGCCCATTCACTCACTTCAGCAGCCTTTCGTGCTTTGTAACACATCAGCCGTAACAGGAAACAAGACGTGTCGATTTGCCAGCGTATCGCCCATCTCTAAAGCAAATCGCTTTACCGCAGTCTGAAATTGCGCCACTATACCGATTTCGTTTTCATTCACAACTCTTCGTATTGGTCACGGACGGGAGGAACGCAAGTTGTGAATATTCACACGGTTTTATTGACTTAAATCGTATTAGAGAAGTATATGCTCGCGTTATAACCCTAATATGTATATACAATTTCAAACAAAAAAAAGTTTCTCTTTAACCCAAACTAGGGGCCGCCTTTTTACATTTTTCCATGACACATAAATTTGGTAATAAAACTTTCTATTTTCAATGATTCTTATCGAAATATCAAAATACTTTTTTAACAAAAGTTTATTCATTTTTCGTGAGCTTTAATTTACTTACTTTAGGGTGATAAGAACTGAGGTCTGGTGGGTAAGTACTAGGATGGGGTACTTAAGGTTAATGAACTTTAGAACAAAAAATTTTTTCCTCAAGATGGTAAATGCCGCAGATATAACAGAAAAAGTAAAAAGGTAACCCATACGATCGACAAAAAAGAATTTTTTTTCTAGAAATTCTCATGCAATAGTGCTTTAGACTCACTATACGATAACCTTTTTTCTCGAACAGTTTACACATATGTATGGTAAAATTAGTGCCTACAATATGCACATGTATGTACTATAGGGTGGGTCGAAAATTTAATTTGTCTCAAATCGCTTGGTAATAGTAAAACTATATTGATTGTATCATGATGTCAACAACACGCCATTAAAATATTAATCGCTTATCTCAATTGTAAAAGACCGCGCATCGACCGCCCAAGTGACCAACAGCTGATTCTTGTTAAAAATTCAGGGTTCAGCAAAAAGATTTGGTGCATATTATTAGATAATGAATCCAGAACGCAACCGACAAAGTCAAATATCATTTCCCGCAGCCCTTTAGATTAGATTATATTAGATTGTTAGAGGCTATGCACTACGACGTTAGGTCTATTGTGCCCTCGGAGCTCATCACAACACATCGTCCAATCCCAATGGTCCGATGAATCCGAGCAGTTTTGAGGGAGGTAGAGAGTGTATATGCGTAGCCTCTGGCCACATCTCTCCCAGGTGTGTTAGCCTTCTTCTCGCAACCGCATCGCATTCCAATAGGAGATGCCGTTGGGTTTCTGGTGTCACATCGCAGTACCGACACAAATCGCCTGCACTGATCCCCAGGTTATGCATATGGGCCCACAGTCTGCAGTGCCCAGTTAGAATTCCTGTTAAGAACCTCAGGTTAGTCTTTTGAAGGGTTATTAGTTACCTAGATCTTTTGGGGTTATATCCTCCCAGAAGTTCTTTCGCCTGTCTTAGCCCAGGCGTGTTCTCCCAAAGAGCTTTTCTTAGGCTTCGCTCTTCTGCTCTTAACTCCTCCTTGATTGTGTGAGGCCCCAATGCAAGGAAGGGTTCAGGGCCTATGGGTCGAGTGCCTCCGGCCTCTCTTGCTAGTCTATCAGCCTCCTCGTTTCCCTGTATGCCTTTGTGGCCCGGGACCTACACCAGTTGTAGTGCGTTGTTTTCCCCCAGGGTGTTTAATCTCGCTACACATTTCCATACCACTCGTGATTTAATCTCACATGAGAATATGGCCTTTAATGCAGCCTAACTGTCGCTGCAGATAACTATATGTTGCAGTCCTGCTTGTATGTGCAGAATTATTTCCGCGCAAGCATTTATGGCGTAAACCTCCGCTTGAAAAACACTGGGGTAGTTACCCAGGGGGATGGAGATCTTGGCCATTGGGCCAAATATTCCTGCTCCTATCCCTTTGTCGATTTTTGAGCCATCGGTGAACCACCTTTGGGTGTGAGCCTTGAAGGTGTTTTCTAAGTTTGTCTCATTCCAGGTCGCTTTGTTGCCTAGTTCGATCCTGAATTTCTTTTCAAAGATTTTCGTTGTACTCATGTCATCCCTGTTGAGCTGGGAGATAGGGATCTTAGATCTAATTTCATCTCCCAATCTGCTCGAGATCACTTTCCCTCTGCCAGTGCCCTCCTTCATAAAGTTGAGGAGGGTTTTTTTGACAATCTTTTCTATAACTATGTGCAATGGCGTCAGGTCCAAAATGACCTCCAGGGCAGCGGTGGGGCAGGTTCGTATGGCACCCGTTATACATGTGCACGCCAGCCGCTGGAGTTTGGAGAGCGATGCTCTCACTGTGTCTCCCGCAGCCCTTTAATTACTCTCAAACTTATCTTTTTGCAACAAAATTTTTATTGTTCTGTTGATAAATGCACTGGCCTATAGTCAAAAGATGTAAATAACAGCATTCATATTTCTGGCGTGTATTTAGGCCGCTGGTTCGAAATATATGTACTAATAATATTTTTACATTTGAAATTATTTCGTTTATGCGAATGAGTATGAAAACACCGAACTACCACAAATTGAAGAAATACTAAATATTTTACTTATGTCTATGCATACAATGCAGAAATTGCAAATAAATGAAGTTGACAGGTATTTTCTTTCAACATTTTTATTTTTATTTTTTTATTATTTAGTTATAATCTGAACGATTTTCATTTTATTATTTTCATATGTAAGTAACCGTAAGTATCGCCATCAATTCGGTAATTCTAACATACCGATCGAATAATATTTGCCAAAGTGATATCGAAAAAATTAGATGTATCTCTGTTTTTTTTCGACAAAAATTTCTCTTCAATATACAAATTTGTATCCATTTTGTTTATACAAATTTATACACTTTGCTTATAGTTATGTGGTTCAGTGTTCAAGTTGAATACAAAGCCATATCGTCCAATTGGAGAGTCCTCAAACGAATTTTGCAGCATAGTTTAAAGACAACATTCATTTACCTTGAGCCACTTTTTCACATAATGGAACTAACTAAAATATTTATGTTCATCTAAATACTTATTTTACGTCCCCTACTTTCATATAACGGCAAATTAAGAAATCGCGAAAAATGTGTTTCTTCGGTGACTGATGAAACCATTCCGCTCCATTTTTCAAGAATGCATAAATGGATTTAAAATGGGCGTTGCTCACCCTAATTGTACTTTGTTAATATATGTACATATGTTGTGCTGGAACTACCACTGACTTATCAAACGATTCCTAATCTTGACCAATCCGTATTTGACATCATCTATTATTGGTATTAATGATGCTTCCTGAGCCTCTTTATAAAGGAAGTCGTCTACTTTTTCTAACTGTCTATAATGAATTTACCAGGTCTGAAGGTACGTAAGATTTAATATATGCAACTTGTCAACTTTTCCCACCTAGACGAACTTGAATAGTTTAGCTAGGAGGTAGTCAGCTCCAGCAGCTTTGTTGTTTTTCAACTATTTAGTCGCTATTCGGTCCTTATCATAGCCGTCGTCGTCACCGTCATGGGGCTCTGGGGGCTTATTGTTCACTACTTCTAACGCTGTTACTATTCAAGAGGGCTCAAAAGTGTTTCTTCCATTATTTAATTATTATCTGGACATCGTTCACTAGGTATTGAAACCATTCGTAAGTCGCCTAAATTTGTGTTCAAATTTTCGAGCATTTTTTCTCTCGACCAGCTCTTTGAACTCACATATTTCCACCCCTCTCTTTTTATTACAATAATATCTCCCTTAACTCTTTCAATCCTTTTAACAATTTCACATAGCTCGCGTTGTAGCCGATCTCATCGTGGCCCTGTAGGCGGCATCTTTTTTTCCAGCAATTCTTTAGTAGTTCGGTTTGTTGAAAATTCCTTTGCCGAACGCTGTGGATCTCTGAACGACATTATCCAGAATTAAAGAATTCAAATGATATGGATGCTTTGTCGCCTGGATCTTTGAAGAGGGTTGCAATGTTTTGATATGACAACTGGGCTATTCTTGGCCTATGCGTAGGTAGAGTTTTGCTCTCCCGTAATTTCGAGTTAACCTAAGGCTTTTTGCTTTATAAAGTTGTTGTGACCATTTTTTTTGCTATCAGTCGTGAAGAGAAGAAGGCTTTCAAGGCGACACGAAGCATCTCGGATATTTGCAAGTGTTTTATAATTTCTTCCTAAAGAATTCGATCACCTTCACTTTAAATTTGAACTGTTTGTAAAAGTTAAAAAGTCATTAATTCCAGTTAAAGTTCAAGCGGCGATTAAAGTGGTTTGTAGACTAAAATAAATAAATATTTGCCGGTTACAGTTTTGTTAAGTGTTTAGCCGAGCAAAAATGGAGGGACCTATAGTTTTACGTTTTCTCCCAATGGCAAATGGATTTGATTGATTGTTGCTTATATATGCCTGACCACTCTTGCTTAATTTAAAAATAGACCTTAAGTCGATCGGCCAAAAATATTCGATTAAGGTTTTAATTTACAGTGTTGTCAAAATTTAATTGGATGTTAAAAATATTAAATTATTCAATATACTTCAATGTATGTATGTACATTCGATGCTTTAAAAGTGAAGAGAAATACTTAAATTCGTAATTATATTTAATTGTAATTATTGATGCGTGCTTAAAGCACCATTTACAAATGTATGTACAGATTCTTACTCTAAAGTACTACTTATGTGTAGATGATCAAAATGCATTATTTGCGAAATATCATATTTTCTCCTCTCACAAGCATTCCAGAAATCACCACCTCCAACGTTGTACACCAAAAAATCCATATTATTTTAAGATTGCCTATTCATTTAGCCATTTGACGCTACTTACGCCTGATTTCACGGAATTCCCGAAATTTCGCCCTTCTCAACGTTTGTGTTATTGCCGTAATTACGTACGAGTTCATCCTTTCTTATCCATTTTGGATAATATGTAGTCCACATGCGCAGAATACGCTTTACATTTCGAAGATATTTGGCTTTTCGTGAATATTGAAGCGTTTGAGTCATGTTGCTAGTTGAAGTTTCTCACTTTCACTGATGGCTTCAGTCATGACTGATTTGGTGTTTAATGCCAGTGACACAGGTAAAAAATCGTAATGTCTCCTTTTCGCGAAGACATCAAATTTGTGTAAAGGATCATGCAAATAAATTCTAGGAAAGGAAAGAGCCTGAAAAGGTAAATTAGTTTCATAAAAAGGTTCACAAAATATATGCATGTATATCTGTTTTCCACAGTGTGTGTAATAAAAGCATGGGTCATAAACGCGTCTAACGTATTTTCTAGCTAAGTTACTTGAGTTTTTCAAGGGTATCTTAAAAACCAGCTGCTGCCTAATTCCAAGCAACAGGTAATCAATACCAATGCATCAAACGATCCGTCGTTTTCTACTAAACTGCATAATTACTCATTATATACATACATATTGTGCATATGTATGTATGTGCTTCAGTGTGTCTAACCAAAAAGTTGTAATTTGTTATGTCTTGAAGGCTTCCGCCAAAATATTACGGAAAATAGTTAGGATTTACATGAGCTGAACCGAGTTGAAAATAGCATCAAAAATTTAATTTTTTTGTTTGATTCAGCTGATAAAATTTTTGAACATTTTTGTCCAGATATTTTAGGCTTAACCTCTTCTATGATCTGAGGTAGTTTTATGGAGAAAATATTTTAGAGGTAGGCATTTTCAAATCGGTAAATTTCATGTAAATCTTAATATTTTACCAAAATGTGTTGGTTATAATCTTAAATTATACTAAATTTTATAATTCCGATGGAAAACCCGTGTAGATTTTTTTTTGTAGGGAGACTGTTGCAACCTAACTTACATATGCGTGTGGGGAAGTACTTTTGTTATTAAAGTACCTAGTTAGAAACCATATCAGCATATCTTAGAATATGAAAATTTAAAATATGACTCTTATGGTACTTTACAAACCCCTCAAAATAATATAATCCATTTAAAAATTAATTAATAGACTTAAGTTTATATATATGTACTGAGGTAATAAATTTGTGTTTAATACTAAATAACAGAGGCCTGCGAAATTAATTTTTTTTCGCCCCCCAATAATTATATTTTTTTTGAATATCTAATAATAATGCCGTGTGACAAAAACAAAAAATTTCAAAACACATTTTCCAAATATTGTAAAACTGTGTTTTTAGTTTTTCACTCTGACGTCAGGATTTTTTTCAAAGGACTTTGAAATTTTAAAGACATGATTAATTCAAAAAATTATTTTAAAAAATCAGTGCAATGTAGAATAATAATGAGATAGAAAATTCTGTAGAATTAAAACACAATTCTTTGGTTTAGAAGGACGAATAGGTATTGAAAATGCGCTTTTAATAAATTTTATCTTTTTAAGTTAAAACATTTTGTAGAACGAAATTCGATGGTGAGGTCCTCAAGCAATAATTAAAAAAAAAAATATTGCAAATTTTCAAGGATATCGAAGTACAAAATTTTTAAAGGACATTTTCCATGCCCAAAAATTTATTCTGCTATAATTCTTTTTTTTTCTTTTATATAATAACCTTATTATTATCATACATTGCACTGCATTTTTTTAATAATTTTTTGAAATAATCATTCTTTTTTAATTTCAAATTCCTTTAAAAAAATTCTGACGTCAGAGAGAAAACTAAGTACGCTGTTTCACTATTATTTACCCATAGTTTATATTGATATATTCATTTTTTTGTGTGTAAAATTTACTGTCGCACGTTGTAATAGATAGGCGCTTGTATATATGTATGTTGGTGCTTGGCCGAGCTTCTACTCTGATTTGTGGCGTGAGGCTTGATGTTGTTACACAAAGAAAATATGTAGGTATTTAAAATTAAAATACATCTTTGGTGATGTACTTAGACTCTTTATGGGTATTTTTAATTAATGCCATTGTTTTTTAAGAAAAACTATGTAAGTCAAAAGTTGAAAATTATGATAAAAATTTTGAAAATTCAGTAAATTTCAACAAAATTGCATTAAAGTTTTAAAGTTTTTAATCAGAATTTTTTAAAAAGATTTTGGTATGCAGTTGTATAGCCTATTAAATTATGGTATGGCAAAATACAAGTTTGAAGTGGTTTAAAAAAAGGCGTTTAGCCATTTTTTCTATACAAATTGTTCTATTGTAAGTTCTAGCTATTTTACTATGCTAAAATTAAAAGGGCTACAAAATGGCATACTAAAAATGCTTCTTAGAAATCGAATTAAAAAGCTCGAAGTTTCGATGAAACTTTGTCGAAATTTGAAATTCGGACTTGCATGTATTCTGTTAGATAACTAACTATAATTTATTATATATATAACTAGCAGACCCGGCGAACTTCGTCCCGCCCAAAATTTGTATATATTTTATTGGAACTTTTTGGTCCACCATTTTCACCAACAATTCACGTTTACGATTTTCTTTGGCACATTTGTCTGCTAAGATTAAGCTTTGGTGGTCATTTGCCGCTTTAAATAACCTAAGGAAAGTGTTATATCCGTTCTTGAAATTCTCCAGTTGTGCGGCATTTCATATCACGGTTATTCGCAAAGCGAAATAAATTATTTCCTCTTCACTCCCTGGCGGCAACAATGACCCGGTTCTATAGTGAATGTCCTAGAAGCTTTACAGTATAGTAGGTGGCAGTTTAAAAATGGGTGCGAATCATTGTTCTACAGAAATGCAATATACATATACTTATTTCAGACGAAATACCTTAAAAGTTTGTACGCATAATAATATAATATTGGAAAATCACATCCATTGGGCCAATTGCAGGAGCGTTCGATATACTCAATGGTGCAACAGGTCGATTTAATCTGACATTCACGGCCCCTTTTCTCACTTGGCTATTTTTAGTAAAGCTCGACTTCAGCACCACTTGGCAGCACGTTTTTGCAATAGTATTGCACACATATTTAAAACATTAGCCAAATCGGATCATAAATAAGATTTTTAGTAATAACTCAAATATTTACAGCGCCAACTGTCGGATTAAATTGTGAAACTAAACTATCCAGAGACCCACTCAAACACACAAAAAGTTTCGTTAAAATCCGTACAACCATTTAGGAGGATTTCACTCACGAACACACCTACAGAAGAATTAAAAAATACATTCAAAAATAGCTAAAGGTCGGTACGTTTGTAGGCCTCACACCCCATTTAAAATAGCCCAAATTTTCTCCATGAGTATTGGCTTGATTTCAACTATATACATATCTCCATACGAAGTTCCAGTACTGTACCATGAATACTTTCAGAGATATGCAGTATAAAAATTCGATTTATATGGGAGGTGCCACGCCCCCCTTTCCAACAGCTGCCCTCTTTCCTCATGAGTATGCGATTGATTTCGTATATCTCCATACCAATTTCCAAAACTCTACCATGCACACTTTCAGAGATATGTAGCATGAGAAATTCGGTTTGTATGGAAGATGCCACGCCCCCTTTACATATAGATTTTGTTCAGCCTAAAACCATCCTTGGGACACGTGCGGCAGGTGGCAGTTTCAAAAAACATCAGTTCAGCCGCTCTCGAGCCTTGCGAAAACTATCAAACGGCTTTCTAAATATATATTAGTTGAGATATATTATATATTATAATTATATTTTGACAGTATCCGTTGTTTCTGATTGGCGCAAAAAAATCTTGCCTAGTGACGAATTCGCCCCTTGATATGGTCGTTGCTCAAAGCTATTTATATTCGAAATTGCATTAAAATTGGAAAACAGGAATCTATAAGCTTATCCAGGCAAAAACCTACCTACGTACCGAATTTTAAGCAAATACGATTACTTCGAATAGATCGGTCCCTGGTCCACTTCTCGGACAAAATGGACCATATATCCTAATAAATGCTAAAAAACTACTTACGTACCGAATTTTAAGCAAATCGGACCATAAATGCGATTAGATCGGTCCCTGGTCCACTTCTCCGAAAAATGTATCATATATGCTAATACATGCTAAAAAGCTACCTGCGCACCGAATTTTAAGCAAATCGGACCGTAAATTCGATTTTTTTGAATAGATCGGTCCCTGGACCACTTCCCGGAAAAAATGGGTCATATATGCTAATATATGCTAAAAAGGGACTTCTCTTTATATAATTAGTATAGAGTATAGATATAGATATAGATTAGAGCTGTGCGATTAATTTATTACTCAAAATTTTAATTAATCATAAAGTAAATAACTCAATTATTCGATTAATTGGAAATTATGATTACTCAAAAGTTCAGTTACTCGAGTAATCAAGATTTTTGATTAACCAAAAACAAAAATATTTGAGTAATTTGCTTTATGATTAATCAACATTTCGAGTAAAATGAGTAATCAACATTTCAACGCTTTACATATAAAGTAGTTGAAGTTCCTTGATACTCTGAAAACATCGTTTCTGTTTTCAAAAATTGAAACGAAAAATTTTTTTCATATACTGAATGTAAAAAAGAAAATAAGCATTTTCCAAAGCAAACTCTTTTAACGAGCAAAATTATTTTTTTTGAGTAATCATATTTCAATTAACTCGATTAATCATCGTTTTGAGTAATCAAAATCTTGATTACTCGAGTAATCCAAAGATCAATAGTATTTTTGGGTTTTAACAAATAAATACTCCCTAATATTCCTTAAATAAGTAAATTGCAATTCTTGAATGCATTAAGTTAATGGCAACAAAGAATTTCCAAAATCTAACTTTCTTTTTTTCTTTTCGGTTTTATTTACAATATATACAACTACGTACGCTAATTGATTTTAAGTAAGATAACTAACGGTTTTACTTTCCATTTAGCATGCAGATGTGCTCGAAATGTTAGCGAAAAAATGTATTAAAAATCAACGCGAACTGTGAGCGACTTGAAAAATTCACTTTATTATACTAAAACTAAATCATCTATAAAACTGCATATCCAACATTTTTCTACAAACTCAAACATCTTTTTAAATTTTGGTGAATATTTTTTTATAACATTTCAAAATTTTTTGTGAAATTCTTTTTCGTTTTGGGGGAACCCTACAATTTATTTCAACTAGCTTTTTTATGTAACATTTATTAACTGGAACAGGAGAATCTATTTTCAAAACTGCTGCCTTTTCTAACACAAAATGCCAATTTCGAACCACTGTGCAATAGCGATTTCGGTTGCTTCAGGGTTACTTTATAAAGCATATTTTTACATAAATTGGTTCGCCGCTAAATTATTTGGTTTTTCCAAGGACGCGCATAACGTAGACTTATGTAGTTGAATGCGTTTTCTCGCTCATATTTAGATACCGGAAAATTCAGCAAATGAACTGTAGTTAACTTTGGTGAACACATACATATCGTCGCTTGGCGCGCAATACCTCGTATCCGCCAAATGCAATACCACGTCTAAGATAGTCCGAATATTTCTCAAAAGAGCTCAGAAACTTAAAATCTTTAAAACGTTTGAATTTTCTAACTACACTTATTAAATATGAGCTTCTACTATAATTATTTATAACTAAATTTAGGAAGTAGGGAAGCATTGTGACAGGTAATCAAAATACATTTTTTTCTATGCCACCTCATTTGGCGGACACGAGGTATTATGTGCCAAGCGACGATATACAGTACCGACCAAAACAACGGGACAACGATCATTCGCGATATAATAAATATGTTTCCTCCTACAAAAAAAAAAAACAAAACAATTGATTCGCAAACTTTGTGAAAAAATTAAGGAAATTCTAGAAATGTTCATTAAAATTTACAATTTTTATTAACCCTTGTGCAAAACACTACATTACAACTGTAACTATAACCAACTTTAAACGTGCAAAAAAGGGTTTCATCATTCCAGTGGCATTTATTTTGATTGCTCCCAAGTTCTTAAGAATTTTAGAAAATACACTTTCGTTATGATTTGTAAGGATATACTTTTGAACGGAGTCCTAGGTACAAATGTACCTATGCATATTTTATTTACCAACTGTATTTAAAGGGAAGATAAGGATTGTAACATTTTTTGTAAGCAGGAACAATTTTTAAAAATTTATACCAATTTATGTAGATAAGTAAATATATACCATATGAATTTCCTATAACTCTTTTACGGTCTCACAAACGATATTTACTTACTGTCTTTTATATCCAAATTCTTTGGGCAAAGCACACCCAATACGGTCTCTGTACGCCCATAATTTGTTCTCTGCTTCACTTGCACGAAGTCTTACTCAAATTCGAAGTCTCCAGTCAAATTATAAGCTTTCAACACAAGCAACAGCTTTATTCAAGTTTTTCAACAACTTTGTACGCAAAAGTTTGGCTACATAAACGAAGCTTTGCAAATGGATGGTCTCATTCGCAGTAGTTAGTTCAGCAACTCGATTTGAATTTGAATTTGAATTTAACTTTAAAGCTATACTATTTTTTGGTTACAACTTTTGGTGTGACAAACACATTTTTAGGTATATAAGTATTAAAAAAAAAACAGAATTAATACATGGTATGGACTTTTTTTCTTCTTAAGAATTAAATATGAAAAGTTAACATTTTGTTGTAGTATTCTTAATCCTTAAAAGTGCGGTGAAATTCCGCCAAATTTTAAATTTTATCAAGGTGATACTAAAGTAATTATCTCTTTATATTTTGATTCATCTCATACACATAAATACATACATACATATCTGTGGGCTTTTGGCAAAACAACCTCTTAAACTACTTCTATTAATGACTAAACACAAAAATATCATTCGAGAACTCAATGCATTATTTTTTTGAAGAGAAAATTACCTCACTCGAGAGAAGTTCTTTTGTCAAAAGTCCACACATATATCTGCCAGAATTTAAACGAATCACGAATCTAGCCTCTCTTTCTCAACTTCGCGTGCCTTCCTTGATGAGTGGTTGTCGGATATATCTGTGAACTTTTGACAAAACAACTTCTCTCGAGTGAGGTCATTTTCTCTTCAAAGCTGTAATTCATTGAGTTGTAGAATGATATTTTTATGTTCAGTCATTAATAAGAGTAGTTCAAGATGCAATCTTAATGAAAGTTAAATAAAAATATCAATTTTTTAAATGGGAGTTCCTTATAACTTACTCTAAATTTCAATCTACAGAAAGGGCAGAGGTTGTTTTGCCAAAAGTTCACAGATATGTAATCTACACTGGCTTCTCAAAGGCCCTTGACACTGCCACACACAATATAAGTAGTATTGCGTATGTTTGAGCGACTAGGTTTTCATTCAGTTTTCCCGTCTTGGATTAGACCGCATCTCTCCAAGAGTATTTCTGTTATACCCACTCAAGGACACTTCTGCGGTATCAGTAGGAAGTATTCTGGACCATAAAATAAAAGCCATAGAGCCAGTGAATTACCTCTTACCCCCAGGATCAGGCCTTAGTACTTGACCCTGCCGGGGTGCTGCAGACGAACACTGCCGATCGAGGCAAGAGCCACATCGCGGCCATGATACTTCCTAGTAAACAACAGTCCCGTCTTACTAGCGTAGACTAGGAGGCTGCAATTGGTCGCCCACCTGATTACCAAGGTCAGATCAAAAAGTGTATATAGAAATTACCCTTGCAATGAGTGCAATATCTTCTGCATAGGCGATCACCTGACATCCCTTATACTTCAGTTTTTTAATGCGTCATTTCATTTAATTTTTTGTACTGACTTATATCTATAAAGCTAAATTCCCTTTAAAATAATCAGCAACCTTATCCGTTTTTCATTGCCAAAAGCAAGTGCATACATACATACATGTGTACAATGAATAAAGCCAAACATAGAGCATCCGTCGGACGTTGGCAAACTTTCTTATTCTTTCAAGGGAAAATGTGAAAACTGTTGCAGAATATTCTCTGCCCTCAGAATAAAGTTGTTGCTAGTTACATTCCGTTTCCTTTGGAAGAAACTTTATGCAAAGGCTTAGCACAGTTTTTACTTCCCGCAGCATTATGACTACCGGTTGCACTGATATGGTCACCAAAATGCAGTAAAGGATGAACGTGAATGGAGCATTGGTATGTATATGGGCACACACACATTCAAGAAATATGCAAAGATAGTAGAAACCCCGCAAAAATTGGGACTAGATTAAATCCTAGTACAGGACCACGTTTCCTTGAAGCCAACACTAGTAGCCAAAATGGTTCAAATATAAGAAGAAAAAATGGTTACATCAACATTGCGATGTCATTGGACCTGACCACCTCTGATCCACCGCTGCATAACAAGGGACCTTCAACGTAGGATTTTGTACAAACCGAATATTCCTTAATTTTAAAATTGCTTTTTAAATTTAAATAATAAAATTCATTATTTAAAATGTATTTTCTTAAAATTAACTTTACTAATATTCATATTCGGCAACCGAAGCAAAGTGCCGATGGGCCACGAAGGGGTGGTGTTCAACACATATATAAATTGTTTACGTTTAACGTGATCCAGGTCAGCATAACATTGTCAAGTTACTAAATAGTATCCAACCTGATCCTTTTGCACACACTTTAAAACCATGTCTCAGTAGACCTCCTGGTCCACAAATTTTTGCAGGGAATGCATACGCACGTATACGTATGTATGCACATTAGGGTGGTACAAAAATTCATGTGGGAAAAACTAAAATCGGATGTTGAATGCTCTCTCCCCCTAGGCTGGTTCTATAGCATAAAAATTATACCCCGGTTTTTTTTGATTGAAAATCAAAATATATTTAGAGGCCGCTCAAGCGCTCAAAATTTTCCATGTATGTACTTTGTTTGGAAAAAAGAGTAGATGGAATTCTTTAAAATCAATATTTTTCGATCGGAAAACTTTGTTTCTCATCAGGAGACTACCAATAAAAAATATCCAATTGTTTATTATACCATTTTTTTAATTCCAGCAATTTTTTATGGGTATCCCTTGCATTTTTTTTAGGTTTTTAGGGCTCCCATAAAAAAAAATTGCGTATTGGTGTTGGAAGTCTCCTGAAGAGAAACAATTAAAATATAAATTTTCGAGAATTACGTATATACCATTTCTTGTTTTTCCCCCACATAAAACACATGGAAAACTTTGAGAGCTTTGCGCACTCTCTAAATATGTTTTGATTTCAAAATAAAATAAAAAAAACAGGGTAGAAGACAATCCTAGGGGGTGAGAGCATTAAAATTCCGAGTTTACTTTTTTTAGACCACCCTAATGTACATACATTTGTATGTAGTCATGCTTATAATATTCTAGCCATACATACGTAGCTTATGCAAGGAATTAAGTAACTGTGTTAAGTAATAGTTTAAAACTGTAGAAGGTTGTTATTGAAATTTTTAAGCCACGGAAACTGGTTTTGCTATAGATTGCAACGCAAGGCATCGTTTGCTCCTATAAAATAGTTATGTACATATGTATGTGCAGCAAAACTCTTACAATACTCTTAGACAATTTAGTGATTTGCAAGAATTCATTTAATCTATATTAGGAGTATTCTCGAAGTCTTTGAGTTTTTTACCATTCAATCGGTGCAATCCGTGCACCTTGCAAAGGCTTTGCAAGACTTCGAGAATACCCTAATTTACATATGCACATAAGTACGAATATTTGCATGCATTGTATAGTTGCATATATATGATCTGATGATATTTGTCAGTATATTGGTTTTTGATTTTGTAAATAAACGGGAGATTACCACAACCATTCATGTGCAATTCCCTTTAACTTCAATCATCAATCAAACTGTGTAGCATATGTACGTATATCGGAAGTGTGAAATTTTGGTAGGTAAACCACTTATAATCGTCTGATGATTGAAATTTAAAGGCATTGTCTTCATTTCAGTATGCAAGTCAGACTTATTTGAAAAATAACGCTAATTAATTTTTATGATAATTATTGACCCCATTGTTGCTGGAGCATGTTTTCGTTTGGAAGCTACTGCTAACTGCATTGTAATTGTGTTTTTGTATTTATGTTTTTTTTTGCAAAACAATCGAAGATTAATGATAATTTTTATGTGCTTAAGTGTAACTGAAACCAAGTGATTTTTTATGCCATTATTGTATTTTAACTAAATCATTTGTTTATCTCGCTGGAAGCAGAAAAATTAATTTTCCTTTTTTTCTTTTAAAGCTGTTTTTCTTATTTATGTTATGAATCAATGCATCTCAGTATGTAGTACGTAGCCATACAATTAATTTAATTCTGTTTCGGTGGTAGCTTTTGATTTGGTTTTGCACGCTTGCGCACCCTCTAACGAACACATTCACTTAAGTATTGGCTTATTTTGTCATTCAGCCACAGCAGTTAAGCTCAGAGTGAATTCACAGCTATAAACGAAGCAGCAGCCAAGCAAAATTAAAAGTCATCAGGTTCATTAGCACCTGTTTTTCTTTTGTTTTATTAAATGTAAGCAAAGCACTGAAAGGCTGCATCAATTCATTAATTGCCTGATATATGTATGTATGAAGAAGACAGTCTGATTTTATGGAAAGAGAGCGCGATTCTAAGGAACGTTTGTGTAATAAACTACTGACGCTGCACGGAAGATTTCCCCTTTTAATACTACTATTGTATTTATAAATACGTTTCAGTCATTCATTCTGTTTTTGTAGAGTTTATTTTACATTTTGTGATACTCTCTCTCAGATAGCTCCACTCTACGGGGATTAATTTAAATGAGAGTTGCAATAGAATGAAAGTTTATGACGTCTTTGATGAAATTTCATGGCATTAGTTATATCTATGCAGCTTTTACATCAGTAAAATTTAAATGCTATATTTCTAAAATGTATTGACTAAAACTGATCACATTATAAAGTTAAGTGTCCAAAAACTCGGAAGAATTTCTGCTATCTAAGAGATAAATCAGCACTCGGTGACTACTCGTGAGAGTTGCTGCCGTCCCTAAATTGGAGCGTTAAGCATTGCGTTTTCCACTGCCAACGAGTGTCAGCGTGCGCTATCCCAAAACCAACGTGGCGTAATTTTTGACGTTTTCTCATTTCCTCTCGTTTTTATTGTCGTTTCCTCTTTAACTTTTTTGTCCTTTTATCTTTCTTTCCGTCTTCTGCATCAAACTTCAACCCGTAACGCCCTGTCAAAAATTAAAATAAAGGTGAAGGTGAAGGTGAAGATATGGGCCTTCGAATTTCGAAATAAGGCCTTTGATCAAAATTTATTATTTTTTGATTATGTATATGTAAATAACTAAAAAACTGAAAACACAAACTTCGTCCACCTTTTGCTCTTATTGAAATGGTGTATAACTTTTTTTGTGCAAACTTATAATACAGGTACGATAGGGGGGCAAAGGTCGGGTCGTCGAAAAATGAAAAGCCTTATATATCAAACGATTTTTAACTGATTAAAAAAATGAAATCCTTATAAACATGATTTAACCTACTTCTTCTAATATGCATATTTGCCTACTTCGTATGTTCAAATTTGGAAAAAACAGTTTAAAGGAAAATATACCTTTTCGTTATAAAAAACTATTTTAAACAAAAAAATTACTAACCGATTTTTAAAGAAGTGATATTGTTGTAAAAAACACTTAAAAGGAAAAAATGCCCTTAAAAATAAAAACAAAAAATTAACAAATAAATTACAAACCGATTTTCCAAAATTTGGTATCGTTGTGCGATTAAACCCCATTTCTTTTGGTATGTATATTTCTATACTTCGTATATAAAAATTTGAGAAAAAACACTTAAAACCAAAAAATACCTTGTTTTTACAAACAAAAAAATATTTTAAACAAGAAAATTACAAACCGATTTTTTAAGAACTGATATCATTGTAAACGCTTGATTGCGTTCCTTCTTCCTTCTGATACGCGTATTTGTACTCTTCCTATACAAACATTTGAGAAAAAAAAACACTTAGAAGGAAAAACTACCTTAAAAAAAATTACAAATAAATTACAATCCGATTTTCAAAAAATTTGTATCGTAAACCCAAAAATTTATATTTATGTGCACAAAAAAAAAATTAAAAATTAATTAAAATTAAAAACATTTTTTCGCTCTATGTAAACTCCTGCCTCCCCCTCCCTAGGTGAAACGTTTGCTACGCCTTTGTATACAAAACAATTAAATTATTTAAACCGTACCTCATACGGTCAGTATGTTCTTTTAGAGTGCATTCATGGTTCCTTAATAATGATTCCAGTATATTCATTTATGTATATTGTAACTATCAATATGATATAAAGAGAAGTGTAAATTTTTTTTATCTAAAACTAATAAAGTTAGGAGGAAATTCGAGGATGTGGTAGTTAACATATTAGTCCTTGACGTATATTTTTTTTTTAAATGAATATTGTAAATTTCCAAGGATATTCAAGGATAAAGTTTTAAAAGGACATTTCCAACACTTATTCGTCCTTGTGCATTCAAAAATTAATTTTTTTTCTTTTTACAGAGTTTTTCCTTTTAATTGATACTTATTCTATAAAGCACCGAATCTTTAGAATAATTTTTTTATTTCAATCATATTCTAGAGATTTCAAAGTCCCTTAAAAAAATCCTGGAGAGAGAAAAACTATTCGGTGGAGCCTAAAATCCCTCAAATCATTTTCAAGACATTAAATTTTTTAGGTGTTAAATGAAACACTAATGTAAATAATTAATTAATGAATCCAATTTTTATACAATAAAATAACCGAACTGGAATAAAACTTGTATTTTTTCAACTGGAAATACGTATGTGTATATGTATTTGAATTTCATTCATAAACCAAAATGACATAAAATACACAAAGTCTCGGACCAGCGATGCTAAATCAAATGAACAAAACCACCAACCAACCAGCGATAAATTACCACATTTGTGTCAGTAAGCAGTTAGCTATTTATGTGAGAGTGTCTTTTTGCATATTATCGCACATGTAACCTAAAATTATTATTCATAAGTAGGCCAGGGCCGTTGAAGCTTGCAGGGCATCCTCCCAGCACTCAGCCACATCCTCCTTCGAAGAACGCGCATAAAGTCACAGCTAAGCTCATTTGTCTGTGGTAATGGCAGAGTTACAGGGCTAGCAGTTAGTATTATCCATAAAACATTCAAAAATCAACAAACGCACACATTTATGCAACCAATATATGTATATACATTCAGTGGCAGCGTTCCGAAATGATAACAACATGAATAGTGGCAATTTAGCAGCAAAATCATAACAAAAATAACAACGAAAGGAACAAAGCCAACGACAGCAACAGCAATAGCGAAAGTGACAGTGCGCGCCATTTCAAAAGTCAGCGCACAATAACAAATATGCCACAATAGCTGCGCAGTGACGCGCAGCGGAATTCGTAAAGTGCCCACTGCATCATGGCACCCGGCGTGTTTGAATGCTGTGTTTTCCGTGCTGAAGTTATTGCCACAAGGGCAGCGAGTGTACGAGGAGCTGTACTTTTGCCAGTTCCGGCTGGTCATCAGTTTTATTCTTCTTACATACATAGCCACATGGCCTCCGACGAAAACAATTGCTGCTACCGCTGCTGGAATTGTCATTGCCACGATTGCTGTTGTTCATGCTGTTGCAAAAATTGTTGCTGTTTGCAAGTTGTGCATGACCGCCCACAGAAATTGCTCTGCATCAGCCACAACGCCTAAAATTATGCAAACTTCGCTTATTCGTTAGCCCATAACGTTCGGCAGCGCTACGCTTGGCTTGGTCAATTTGCGTGTGAATGCATTTGTATGAAAATGTGTGTGGGTGTGTGGGTGTGTGTGTGAGGCTACCAAAGCTGATTATCACCACTGAGGGATGTGTAGTACATATAACAGCCATAATTTCGAATGCTTTATAACTCGACAAACACGCACACACACACACACATCAAAAATGTATGCATATGAGGGAACAAATTCACAAACTATCAACCGAGAGATTTTCTTTGGTTCAGTTGATGGGATTTTTGCTCATTTCTCATCTTCTACCTTCCCTTTGCCGTTTGTCATTCTTTATGCAATTGCTGTGGCAATTTTTTCATTCGACATTGCTATTCATTTTTGCCGTTAACACAACGTTGACGTTGATGATGATCCTTGGCAAGGCATGTTGGCGTGCAATGTAAAGTGCCTTATCACCTTTCATTTTTCCTCTGGCACATTTGCAATTAAATTGTTGGGAAAAGCGTGAATTAGTGTTGAGCGTATGAAATTGTGGCATTCAAACCGAAAGCGTTGGAATTGTAATATGTGGCAGTGTAATTAGCTGCGCAAAATCCGTTTACTAGCGCAAGGTCTCGGGCGGGTATATACATTTTTGGTAGTTGAATTAATGTAGCTCACTTAGAATCATGATTAAGTTTCCAACTCGGGAACAAATCTGTTTTCTTGATACAATAAAAAAACTTGTTCTGTAACCTTAATGCTGAGCTGATATTTAAAGTACTTCTAAGTTGAGAAAATGATAACTGGGGATTCGCTAGGAAGTACTGAAGAGACAAAAAAAAACTAAGGCCTTTAGTGAAATCGGAAAACTCAGGGTTTTCTATATTCCCCTTTGAAAGTGAAGTTAAAAACCACACTAGATTTTTAATTAATCTATGCAGCTTTTATTTCATACTTAATTTATTTTATAATATGCTGATTGCTGTCAACTAATAAACTTGCAGTCATTAGAAAAAAAAATAACTATTCAGTTGCTTATGTTTCTCTGCGATTTGGTCTGTGGGAATATCGACTGCCTTGAACTACTTGAGTATATAAATTTTAATGTTTGTCACACAACTTTACGATGTCAGCCGCCCTTTAATCTTAAGTCATTGGCTATTTACATGCTGGAAAACTTACTGCCAAGTTGTTGGAAAATATCTATGGCCACAAGCCATGACAGCTTAATTCGAGAAGTTGGCTTTAGTATATAAAGTTAAAAAAATGGCCATCTAAATTTCAAACTTTAATCAGTTTTTATAGAAATTTTTCGAATATGCAAGTTTGTAGTCCTTTAAATTTCAGCACAGTAAAGTGCAAGTTTTAAACCTCAGTTAGTCTAGACTTAATTTCCGTAACTTAATTTAATTTAATATTTTGGGCAACCTGTTACACAAGAAACTGTCTTGGTGGTTAGTTAAAACTTAACTTACTGTAAGAAACTTAAAAACCTGTAGATTTTAGGTTCTTAAGTTACGGCCTTACGGAAGTTGAGAGCAGTGAGAGAATCAGGCTTGCCAGGCTTTTTTCTATTTCTTAAAAATAAATGAACGCAAACATTTTTGTTTGCATGAATTAATGAACTTAATGTGGCATTTTAGGCGGCGAACTGTTAAACAAATGAAAAAGAAAGTACAAAAACAAAATATTTCCGCTCTTGGCTTAAGTTTACGTGTTGAGTAATCATTGATGATTTCTTACGTTAAGGTAAATTAAGTTAAGTCTAGACTAACTAAGCTTTTAAGTTATGAAGACTTAGATTTGATTTTTAAAATTTCTTTTCGCCCGTTTTCTTCCATACAACATATAACAAGTTTTATTTTACATCATCCCCCTCATGCCAGAAGCTTATATGTAGAGTTAAGCCTCGTAAAAAAATTGTAAGCTTGATTTCCCAACATTTTAATTTTTACACATTCATGTTTTTGGCATAAGGGGGCGATTTGAAAGAGATCGGGCGACACTGTCAGCAAAAAAAAAACTTAAAAATCCACAGTAAGTTGTAGCGACTTAAAACTTGCACTTTATTACGTTGACATTGAATGGGTTAAAAAGCTGCATACTCAAAAAAATTCTAAATAAACTGATTTTTTCAACTTCGCTGAATTTTTGTGAATTTTATGGAAAGTTTGCAACAACAAGTAAAGCAGATGAAGTTCGAGCAATGCCGAACACTAAATACCCGACGCACGTATTAAATATAGTTTTCCCACCTTTCCGAAAACTACCGTTACGGGTATTCCGTTATGGGTATTTGAAACATCTTCGATAGTTCGTTCAGTTAGACTTAATGAGGTATCACGCCCATTTTCCAAAATTCCATAATATTGTTACTTTTTTCAAGGCACTGTTGTTAGTATCAGGTTTGAGTAAAGTTGCGTTCTTAAATTTCGAAATATCGAAGTTGCAAGTATTTCTGAAGTTTACCGCTATGTGAAAAGTGGGCGTTATTTTAGTCCAATTTCAAAAATTCAGCGTCTTTCTTTTACGTAGCAAGAACGATAATTAAACCGGATGGGCGGTGCCACGCCCATTTTCCAAATTTTTTATAGACGTATTTTGTGCTAAGGAATTATTGCAAACATCAATTTTGAATAAATTAGCTTTAGTATTTAGTGATTTATCAAAGATTTCCTATTTCTCTTAATTACCCTTATATGGGATGTGGGCGTGGTTATTGTCCGATTTCAAATATTTTCAGCCATTTTATATGTTTTACCAGGACCAAAAACTGTGCTAAATTTAGAACACAATGGTTAAGCGTGATTACGCGCATTTTCAAAAAATTTATAAAATTCTTATTTTCCGCCTAAAGGTCATTGTAAATATCAGTTTTCAGTATTTACTAAAATATCGCAGTTTTCGTATAGCTGAAAGCTACCGTTATATTGCAGATAGGCGTGGTTATTGTCCGATTTTGGTCATTTTCAATACCATCTGTCCTACGCTCAAAGGAAGTGCACGTATCAAGTTTCGCTAAAATATCTTAATTTTACTCGAGTTATCGTGTACACAGACGGACAGACAGTCACGGCTTAATCGATTTTTGTTTTCATTCTGATCATTTATGTATACATTTGTCCATATCTATCTCGATTCATTTTGCCTGTTGCAAGCAGCTGTTGTGTGAACAAAAAGCGCTCGGATATAATATAAAAATTTACGTTTTTCTAGTCAATTCGCACTTTAGTCAGGTGATGGCAGAATGGTGTTCTGGAATAATTACTGTAATAAAATATAATTTATTCTTGGATAAGTTCTTGCATTTTTGTTGCAAAAAATTCAAAATTTTTGGAACTTTGTAGTTTTTTATCTTTACCTAAAAGTTCTTACCTACAATTCTTTTTGTACGAACTCTTTATTAACAATTCAAACCTGTCATTCAAACACAGTTTTTTCAGAACAAAATTTTTGTTTGCAGATAAATTTTCAAACTTACTTGTGAAAGCGGCCTTTATTAGTGAATAATCAAGCAGTGAAATTACTTACGCGCAAATATTCTTATTTATGTATGTATTTGTGACTTACTTGTTTGACTTGTCATGAAAATATTTTGGTTCAACGACCCCAATTGACGTAAATCATTTCATAGGCACGCAAAAAATGTCATTCGGCAAATTTGTATAAACATTTGTTCAAAATCATACCAAGTTCGTGCACCATTCCTTTTGGCTCTTTATAAATATATTTCTTCCACACACAAATCCATTCAATCAGCTTTTAACTAATCCTTCACTCACGAAATCAATTTGCAAAGGTCTATCCCGAACACACAAACATACATTTATACTCGCACATTAGCTCAGCCTTATACACTCATAAACAAAAAATTGCCACAGCTGTTCTTACGCTCTTTAATACCAAATTAAAATTCTTATCTTTTAAACCAAAATAAATCACCAACAAAGCACGACTGACAATCCAATCCATAAAGAAGGCCCATTCGAATTTCATCAGTTTGCCAAACGTAGCGACAAGCCTCATACACACTTCATGGAAATTATTTAGTGTCTCACATGTGATCGACCGGTGTTAAGTGAGTCTATTAGAAGTGGCCTAAACGTCGCAATCAACATTTGTCATTTTGCCGCTAGCTGTCATTCATTCATTGTGGTGCTACAGCAATCCAATAAACCGAGATGACAAAATTTAACTTAACCCGCAGAACCACTGACACAAAATTCAAAAAATGACTTCATTAAAAATCTATCAACGCACTGTTTTCGGCCTTTCTTCCTCACGCATTATACTCGTACTCATTGGTCACAGTAGTTATGCAAATTAGAGTGAGTATGTAAATACATACGTAGGTGATATTCATACATACAATGTGATATACAAACATGCATACGTACATATGTACATATCGATCATTTACAAAAGGCGGTTACAACTCAAAAAACAAAATTTTGCAAAAGAGCGCGTTTAAAGTTTTTCATTTTCTCCCAAAATGTAGAAAAAGGAGATGTCTTCTTACGCGTAAACTACACTAGATTTTAGCACGAAAATTTTACAGAATATTAAATATGGTATAGTGAGTAATTCTGCGCCATTTGTTCAAAAATTTTGTTTTTTGAGTTATGACAGTGTTTTAGTAAATGTTATTTAGGTTTTAAACAGTTGAATGTGCAGTAATTTTTACAATATGTGCTTTGACACTTGAAATGTCACATCATCCATCATTTGACAGCTGGCTTGAATTAGTTTATGAAACGAAACGCACTTGATTGCTGACTTATTTATGTGTGTAAATATTTGGTTGACATTGAAAGCGAATTTAAAGCACAAATGCATAATTTCACCTACGCATATGTATGTATGCATATGTATGTAAGTGCATACATGTAACACGTTATAGCGAGTATATAAAATATATAAATAACTAATTTAAAAGTAAGCAACTGCTGCCAAGTTTCGTAAAGTTTCATGAGGTGAAAAACTCGTGAGTGTAAAACATGGCTTCTAAAGGCCGGGTCACACTATTGGTATATTTTTAAAAGTCGTGACAGTTTTTTGTTTGAATCCATTGGTTTTATACAAACAGTGACTTACCGCAAGTGTTCACGTGTTGAATTTTAAATATTTACAACGTTCTTCAAGTTTTTTGTTTTTTGTAATTTTTTATAAAAATATTATTCAAGCTTTAGCCAAAACCACATAAATCAGAGAGAGAAATGTCAAATTTATATTGCTTTGGCTAAAGTTTGAACAATATTTTTTATTGAAAAATAACTAAACAAATTTTTCTTGAAAAACGTTGTGAATATTTAAGAAAAATCAACACGTGAACACTTGTGGAAGTTACTGTACATTTAAAGAATGAAAAATATCTATATCGATTGGTACAACACATAGAAATTCAACTGGATGTTGGAATTGGAACTGTTTTCAAAATCTTTGTCATGGTTGGACTAAATACCAATATTTTATACCAAATTTTGAGCAAATGCCCAATCGTATGGTGCGGCCTTCAAATTTCGCTTCGATCAATATTTCCTTATCTGCTTAAAAAAAGAAGAAACCTTCTTGATTAAATTTCTATATTTTTTTTTGTTTATGATTTTAGTGCTATTAAAAAAGGAAGTAAAAATTTCATAATTCTTCAAAGTATGTCGAACCCTAACCGCCAAAAAACGAAAGCGACATTTTTTCCTACATTTTCTTTTTGGTGCAGATTTACGTATAAATGAAAAAAAAATCGTACGCAGTACTACTTAACTTGTTTGAAGAAAAATTTTTAGGGAATTTAATTTCCCACATTTGTTATATAGAAGGTTAAAAAAAAACATTTTTATTGTAAATAATTAGCAAAAACTGCAAAAAAAAATTACATTGTCACGGTTTTTCGCCATTTTGCGAGAATTTCTGTTGAAAATACATAGCATATTGAAATTCCAGAGTTGTAGAGAATTTCATTTTTTCTTGTACGACGCTTAGATCACGTCCGGGAACATGCCAACATAGCGATGTACCAAATTTCCAAATGGCCAAAATTTTATAAGACGGATTAAAAAGATTTAAGTAGGTCTTAAAATGATCACATAGAGAATGGTTACCAAATGGTTTATTTTAATTATACATACACAAATTATTATTTTTTGACAAAATCTTAAAAAACCCGTAAAAAATGCAAAAGTCATGCTATGAAAATTTATAAAAATACATGTTCATTTATTTTTCAAGCAGAAAAACATATTTTAATCTGAAGCCAATTCTCGATATTACATCGGACTGCCTGCATGATCTGAAATAGATCCTGTCATTAAGCAATTCAGATTAATGACATCTACTGCAATACATTTCGTAAATTACGTTTCGGGACTTATTGTCTTGGGCATGTACATACATATATAGATTTCTGGCTCTCGATATACCCGAAAAGCCAATGTAGAGTTGTCCGTGCGAGCAACATGGAGTGCCCGGATATCTTCCTACAACTTCAAGTGTTTGTCCTTGGATTTTATTTTATGAATCCTTATAGCGATTGTTACTTTTAACGGGAATTCGTTGTTGGGAATTCGTGGTATCAATACTGATACGGTATCAATACTTTCACCCCGCCAGGGATGATGGTGGCATGCACAATATGTGTTTTCAGCTCCGTTATGCATATTCTTGAGCCATTGCACAATCTAGGTGCGTCTAGGTTAAGCATCAATATGGCTGGCACCCCAACCTTTAATTCCAATTGTCCAACAATTGCACCCCTGACAATTCTAAAGAATTTAGATACTTTCTCATTTGTTACCCATTCTTAAATATTTGATTTAAATAGTGAATTAAATTGATTTTGTGTTTATGAAAAGGTGGCAACTCCCTTCAAAAATATATTTGAACCACTTTTTGATACCCACATTGTTGTAAAGTATCATCTCACTTGATAATAGCTGATTTTAACTTTCGAAAAACTTTTAAAAGGTGGCAACCCCGTTCATATAAATATACTGTATACCTATATACAGGCCATACCTATAAGTGTGGCCAAATTCATTGCTGTGTTGGCATGAAAGAGCAACAAACATATACACTCACTAACTAACAATCTCTTGCATTTATAAAATTAGTGGGTTTGACTTAAACGATTTTATTTTTCTAAACGGGTGGCAACTCTTTTCAAACATATTTTCAAAGGAAAGGTTTCTTAACCCTCTCTATTTGATACCCATATTAAAATATTTCCTTTAACCTTTAAAGTAAATTATATTTGAATTTCTCAACAGGTGGCAACCCTTTTTAAAAATATTTAGTAGTAAATTTGTCGTAAATCTTTCTCATTTGGTACCCATACTAAAATATTTGATTTAAATAGTTAATTAAATTGATTTTAAGTTTAGGAAAAGATTGAAAATCTCTTCAAAAATATTTTCGAAATAAATCGTTTTTAAACTTCTTTTGTTTGACACCCACATTGTTGTAACAGTTTATCTAACACTTATAAATTGTTGATTTTAACTTTTGAAGAAAGTGGCAACCCACTTCAAAATATATCCAGGTCATAATTTATAAGCGTACCAAATTTCATTGAAATACGGCCAACCATTTTAGCGTGCAAGAGCTACAAAACAAACTTTCACATTTATAAAATTATTAGGATTATTTTTTTTAACCCTAACGGATATTTTAAAAATTTGAGGCCTCTTAAATATTTACTAATTCTAAACAAATTCCTATTAGTTGATTTTCTAATAAGATTCGAAAAGCTCGTTATGAAACTGGTTTGGCTCGATATCGACCGCGCTGGAACCGATTAGTTTTATTTATAAAACGTTGAAGATGGAAGATTTTGACGAACTTAAGTTTGAAAGAAAGACAATCGAAAAAGTTTTGATGGAGACAACGTTGCTTGCGTGCCATCCATCCTGGACAGTGGCAGAGAAAGTACTCATCGTTTTTAAAGAGATCATTTTTCCTGTGTCCATTTCCATTTGGCAATGGCCATTGATGGTTCCAACGAGCATCCTGAACAGATACTTCTTATATCTCTGTTTCCTGAAACTCAAATCGCCCATGTTATACGCTTAGAGACCAGCTCATTTGTAATAGGCGTATATATTTAATGAATGTCCGCAAAAATGATGACTTTAGCGCAATTACTTTAAAACCTATCAGTTCGACTCGAGAAAGCGGGTTGGGGTGATCAAGGTAATTTCTCTCCTCTCTCCTCACGAGAGTAAAAAATCAATTCTTAACCCAGCGTGAATAATAAATTATCTTCATTCTACCATGTACGGAGCTACTATCTCTGCCACTGACTCGGATTGAGACACGCTGCACTGAAAAGTTCTAAACCCATACATTCTCGTCTCTTTCTCAAAGGTGTATAGCTCTGGAACTTTTCATCTCTGCGGCTTCCAATCCAGTCCTTATGGGTACCTGTTGACAACGATGTCAACTGTCAAACGTCTTACTCTCTTGCCCTGCCACATGTACTCCTAATCCTGAACAAAATATATTTTTGTATCTACGTCTCAATTTCCATAAACAGGTCATGCCGATTTCATAAGTTGCCCAGAAAAAGGGGATATGTGCCCTACAGTAACTTTGCTTTGGCTTTATTTAGGTGTGAATATGCCTCTACCTTGTACTCATTTCCCTCAATCAGAAAGACAATAATTTTTCAAAACTTAAAAAATTCAAAGCAGAGATAGCGGTGGAAAGCTGCCGGAAAGTCTACAACGCGCAACAACAATTTCTATAAATGCCAGGGGAATGGACCATAAAATATAAACCTCCATTGCCTTTCTAATTTTTTCCGGAGCGAATTCGTCAATATGAATCTCATGTCCTAGCGCAGTAGTAGCCATTTTATGAGTTTTACTTTGTCCAAGTAATTATAAATCTCATACAGTTCGTCATTCCATCTTCTCCGGTAGCCGTTGTCACCGCGAGTAGGTCCATAGAGCTGCAATGCAAATATTCTCTCGAAAGCCATCAAAGTATTCGAATCCCTTTTCAACATCGTCCACCTTTCTGTACCACGTAAGGGGGGACAGTCGTGATGAGTTGTAAAATTCCATTAATATAAATTTTCGTAAATACTAGGTCAATAGACTGGTGCCACCTCTGTGGAGCTTAGTATTAGTGACACGCAGAATAAAATCCTAGCATACACGCTGTTGAGGCTAAGCACATTTAGTTCATTTCTTAAGGTATTCGTACGTGCCATTAAACCCAATGGAATGCGCTCAGAAAAAGCGACAAAACGTTCCAGCTGTTAAGCACACACAACTAAGAAGTTCTATAACAACAAGAAAGTAAAAAAAAAAAAAAAAAAACACAATAAATAAAACAACAAGTACGAGTTCCTCGCTAAGCACAGCGACAATGTTGTTCCTAAACTAGTCTCCGCCTTAAGTTGATTTTACGCGTAACGCGTTAACTTTGCCACACGTTTTGCGCATGCGTAATGCAATGGCCCTATTGGCAAGCGTGAGCAGCGTATAGCTTGTCCAGCTTTACATTGCGACGTCGAAGTTAGCGCCAATATCAAAAGATTGAGCGCGAAGATTCCTGCGCATGCAAGCAATACCTATGTACATACANCCAATATCAAAAGATTGAGCGCGAAGATTCCTGCGCATGCAAGCAATACCCACATAAGTATGTATGTAAGAATGACAATATCAAAACAACAATTATAATAATATGCAAAAAGACAATAAAGTAATAACAACAACAACAACAACAACGTACAAGGGAGCGCATACAAAAGAGTGGGCAACAAGCAACGGGTGGCAGTTGTGGCGACACGGTGGACTCTGTGACCGTCGCATCAGTCAAGCCCGATTCATACTTTATGCAATTCCAATCAGTTAAGCGAAAACAGTCGAACGTTGTGCATCGGGCGTCAAAGTTAATACCGGAACGACAGGCTGACAACCGAGCGCAATTTGTTTAAGCCGCCGACTAAGCGCGGGAAAGGAAGGAGAAGAAGAAGAAGAAGAGGAATACATATATAAGTGAGTTGCGCGCAGGCGCAACGCTGCGTGTTTTACATACATACATCCAAACAAAGCCATAAAGGCAGCGATATGGCAAATCAGAGTGTGAACTTGAAATTTAAAATGCCTGGAGCGCCGCGCTCCGAGTTAATATAAGCTCGTGGGTTCGCTTGATATGCTTTATTTTTCGATTGTTATATTCTTTTTTTGTATATTGGCTTGTGCGGTGATTAGAATACGATCGAATTTTTGTTGTTAAAGACGACGACAAGGCAAAGATTTTAGCAACCAGCGCACAGAACTCGGTGATTTCGCAAGCGTGAAGCACGGTTGCGCGGAAATTAACGTTTCTTAAAATATTTCGTTTGGGGAAAAACTTGTAAGCCCGCTAAAAATAAAGTGGACTCGTAAATATCCACTTTCTGAGTGTGGTTATTTTAAGTGATTTCATGCAGTCGTGTTAAACTTTTTGTGGCGGATGAAACAAATGATTTTTTTTAAGCTTTCAAAGGGAACTTATGGACTTAAATTAATTACGTTAAAAACAAGGTTTATGATTATGAAATTTACCTACATATGTAAATATGTTTACATGAAAATTTCAAAAACTACAAATCAAAAGTGATTCAATTTCTTTATTAATGCTTAATCGCAAAATACAAAATTGTAAATGAGCTTTATAGCTATAGACTGCGTCAGAAAAGCTTCGAAACTGTTAGCGTGAAATGTAATAATAAATCATTGGTATAAAAAAAGCTCAAATTTGTGTTCGATCTGAATGACTAACCCTTTTTGACTAATAAGAAATGTGTTATTGGAAAAACAATTAGAAGCGAAGAGAAATGCACAGAACTCAATTATAGTAAATCTGCGCTGCATACCTCGAAAAGTGTGTCAGAATCTCCGCTAAAATCTAACTAGGACTCGAAAAATTGGAACGTATTTCGGTCTTAGTCTACTCTTGTGTCTAGTGTATTAAAGCTTAAACAGAGGGCACNGAAAAGCTTCGAAACTGTTAGCGTGAAATGTAATAATAAATCATTGGTATAAAAAAAGCTCAAATTTGTGTTCGATTTGAATGACTAACCCTTTTTGACTAATAAGAAATGTGTTATTGGAAAAAAAATTAGAAGAGAAGAGAAATGCACAGAACTCAATTATAGTAAATCTGCGCTGCATACCTCGAAAAGTGTGTCAGAATCTCCGCTAAAATCTAACTAGGACTCGAAAGCTTTNGTTGATCCGGATTAACTCGGACTTAATCCGGATCAACTGCAGTTAATTCTCGAGTTAATCCGGATCAACGCTGCCGTCTGTTTGTGCTTTCACAGTCCTCAACTGATGGAAGATTTAAAAAATTATTTAAATGTTTTATGTTAAAAATTAAGTTTTTTTTTATAATACAAAAAAATATCTTTTGATTTCATCTTGCATATCCTGATTATGGATTTACGTATTATTAATTTTAAGTTAGGTTAGGTAGCTGCGCATGTACCACAGTGGCACATACCTTAAGTCCTCGTTTCTTAATTTTATTAAGTCCAGAAGTTGGGCGTGTCTGTCCTGTAATCTCAAAGCTTTGAGTGCATATGTTGAGTTTACCAAGACTTAAACGGGTTGCTTCGGCACTTGTAACTAAAATTTGGCAATCTATTAATAGTAAATTCCATTATTTTTTGTAAAACCATTAAATTGTCACACGTTCTGGTAGCTTTTTACGAGTCGTCATGCGTGGTAGTCGGCTTTGCAATGGGCGAAATTACGCAACTATTTCGTTTAGGGACTTGTTGCATTACATGTCTACCATTGAGATTGTCCCAGGGTTTTGAGAGCGATTTTATTGTCGCCTGGTTAAAACAGAAGGTGTATATATCTCCATCGTATATCGCATCACACTTTAACAATGCTGCGTGCTTATCTATTCCCATTCTCAAATACATACTTAGAATATACACCACTACCAATTCTATCATCGAGATTTGAGCTTTCTACGTATACATAATAAATAATCTCGTTCCTTCCCATAACATCCCTTTGCCGCTTTTCCAAAAGGTTTATATCAACCCAGTAACAACAGCCATTCTACTACTAGAAAACTCCCAGGCATTCATTCTAAAACACTGGTAGGAATAGAGTTAGAAATGTGCTCCGAAGTTAATTATCGCGAGCTTATCTTTGATTCGAATGTACTTTGGAGGAAGCACATAGAGTACGCTGTCACAAAGGTCATACGGGCATATCATGTAGATGCAATCATCATATCCTTCGGAGGACAGATAATAGTAGCGTAGTGATATAGTTTGAAAGGATCGTCTTAAACTCAGTGAAAAGTCATTAGCAGGCATCCTCGACCTAAGACCACTACACATGGTCATAGAACAGATTACTGAGAAGATCCTTTTTATCTTCGTGAAGGATGGCACCGATAAAGGCAGATTTTTGTAAAATTAATCAATTTCATTTGAAATTAAATCACGTATGGACACCCTACGGGAACAGGGCACTATTCACTTCGCAAAGGTCGGTATCCGACGCAGCTACAGGCTGGAAGAAACAGCTTTGCCCGCAGCACCAGTAAGGAAATCAAAAAGCGGCAGCTTCTAAGAGCCCATTGTGAGAGCCGGCATGGGCTATAGCAAGTCAGAGAAATTTATAGGAAGCTACAACTCAAAGAGATTTTTAAAACGACTTTCCCAAAGATAAAATAATTACATAATATGCAGTTATCGTGGGAACATATCGTGTTTGCAGTTTTTCGCATTCTTTTTTTTTGTGTCTGAGAGACTACACGTCAGTAAAATAGAGAAATTTTAGTCACCTCAGTAGCGAAGTCGTTCTATACATAAAACTAAATGCCTTAAAATGGAATTTAGCACCAAAAAGGAGAAATTTTAATTTTTTAAGATTTATGCTAAAAAAAAATCCAAACTTTTCAAGAAAAATATCAAACTACAGGTCATCACACGTAGTGTTGCAAAGGCGCAAATGATAAAGGGCAACTGTCGTATCATACATTATGTGTTATCATATTCTATCATAATTGTTTTGGCAAAGTGCACTGTCGATCATAAGACATCTATCTCAAATCATTAAAACAGAGTTATAGTTCGTTTCCACCAAGCCTTAACTGCAGTTGATGCCTATTGGAAAAAAAGGAATGGGATAATCTTTATTAAGTACAAACAAACGCAAGTAAAAAAAGCAAAAATTAAGAAATAAACTTTGCCGGTCACCTCATGTTAAAATTTTTGGAACTAAGCTCAGCTCTTAACTGCAGTTAAGCGTTTGGTGGAAATACGCCATTAGACTGCACAAAACAGCAAATGTTTAAAAAACTATAAAAATGTTTATGACTTTACACTCGCCAGATTTACAAATTGATTACGTTTATTAATCTTTTCGGAACAATTTAACAATTCCAATATTTCCTTGCAATAAGTCAAAAAACTTTTGAAATGTTTTACACACACACACACTGTCCCATACACATACAAATCTATGTATGCTTGCCAAAAGCATTTGCCCATGCGCACTCAATCAAGTTTTGTGACATTACGGCCACCCAACCGCCCCTCGCACTAATACTTTAATAGCCATACAGTCAGGCACGTACATATGTCTCTATAGTAAACACAAGCACATTGCAAACAATATTTTCAAAGTCAATTGCGCGCGCAATGCAACGTTAATTTTAGCTGACGCGACAACGCTGCCATTTCCTGCGCAGAATAACAAGCAACTTTGGCGCTTTGCAATGGCAATGTCATACAATATGGACACTTATATATGTACATATACATAGACGTAGAGCCTACTCATTAAATGGCTCCCGAAGTCAGAGCCAATTGTGTATTTTTTTTTTCAATTATTGAAAATCTAACAAAAAATTGTGTATTACTCTAGTAATTGCTTGTAAGGGAGCTCATGTTCTATTTCTCGGTTTATCTTAGTTGNTTTTCAATTATTGAAAATCTAACAAAAAATTGTGTATTACTCTAGTAATTGCTTGAAAGGGAGCTCACGTTCTTTTCTCGGCTTCTATTATTTTCAAGCTTGTATTTATTAGCTAAATTTGAACTGAACATTTAAATGTTTAATAACAACAAAAGAACATAAAGCGAAAATATTGTAAATACGAACGAAATTTTAAGTGTTTGAAGTACTAAATTTGCGAAAAGGAAATAAAACCGCGTGAAATATCAGCGAGTTGAAAAATAGAGGTGAGTACAAAAAGTCGAAAAAAATGCATTCAACCAATTTGCATAATTTTTATTTTTTACAAATTTCTGTAGGTAAATAGAAATTCAAATTCGCTTTTTCATGCATTTTTATAATTGCATAAGTACATACAGATGTACATGTGTACATATGTGCGTATGAATACCTATACTAACATAAAACTAAATTCCAATTAAATTACTACTCGCCTAATTTGTATTCTTTGGCCACTTTATTTAGCTACTTACTTACATATTTACCACGTTGTAGACCTTCTTCGCCGATTTTAACTTCAACGAAAATGCATTTTCTATTCCAATTTTCTTATAAGGAATGCGCACGTAGCGAAGAAAGTGCTGCGTAGCCAACTAGGTAAAAGTTTTTGGTCGACGCATAATTTCTATGGGCTTAGGTCACTAAGTGCATACTGTGTGTGTACATTAGGGTAGTCTAAAATAAGTGAAGTCGGAATTTTAATGCTCTCACCCCTTATGTTTGTTCTATATGGAAAAAATGTACCTCTATTTTTTAATTTGAAATCAAAAAACCAATGTCTTTAATGTTCTTTATATGGAAAAAACAACCTTTCGTAGAAATGGTATGGAATTCTTGAAAATCAATAACACTAATAACACTACCCTATTATTTATTTAACCATTTCTTAATACTAAAAGTTTTATATTTATCCCCATCCCCCTACCCTCCACTGCATTTTCTGACATTTTCTGGGGGTATTGGCGGACCTATAATATAGTTACTATGAAAAAATGGTAAAAAAATAATTGGGTATTATTATTAGCAATCACGTGAAGAGAAGCAGAGTTTGCTGCTCGAAAAATATTGATTATCAAGAATGCTATACCATTTCTACGAAAAGTAAAATACATATATAAAATACATGGAAAATATCGTGCGCCTTAAACGACCTCTAAATGTTTTTTGGTTCTAAATAAAAAATAGTGGTTTATTTTTTCGGTATGGAACAATCCTAGGCGGTGAGAGCATAAAAATTCCGACTTTACTTTTTCTCTTCAGTTTTGACCACCCTAACCTATATACAGACAATTTGTGTACATATGTAACTATTTATTAAAAAATTACGCAACTCAAATCCTAATTTAGCTTGTTGGTAAAAGTTCATGTAATTTTTATTGCTTTAAAGAAATCGAAAGTTGTTTTATAACTAAATTTAGTGTAAAGATAAAATATATGCACATGGATTTTATTACAACACCTCTCTAGTTGTCTGATCTTAAGCAGACTTAGGGCTAACGAGCTATATTATGACTAAGCAAATTAAAAATTCCCACATTTGCGCAAACAGAAATTATGGGTTTATTTAAAAATTCGAATGCAGTTTTTTTAAATATTCGCTAAAGCTTAGATTTTGTCAATTATTTTTTTTTTATTTTTAACATCATGTAGGCAAAAAAAATTATTTTTCGCAAATTTTTTATAAAAATATGGTTAATTTTAAAACAAAACCCCTAAAAATCAAAGTTCCAAACCTTATGCAAAATTAAAGAAAATTCTGCACATTTTCATTAAAATATTACAGTTCTAGAGCTCATTGAATTGTGGTACAACAAAGTGCAAGTCTGGCCTTACCAAATAATATTCGATAATTATTTTTTTGGCATGGAGAAACTTAGCGACACCTTTCTAACTACTTCATACTTGCACTTTACCAAGATTCAATGTGATATAAGACTACAATATTGCAATGAATATTTTCAGAATTTTCTTTAATTTTGCACAAGGTTTGTAACTCTGATGCTTGGGGATTTTGTTGTAGAATTAATCATATTTTTATGAAAAGTTCGCGAAAAATAAAATATTTAAAAAACAGTTGCCCGGATTGCAAGAATCTCTCTGTACCTAAACTTTCTTGATTGGCTGTATGTTATAGAAATTACTAGTCATATTCAGTGTACAATTGTCAAGGAGGGAGACTTTAGACACCCCAAATGCGGTTTAGTTCAAATGCTTTAATACCGTAACTCTTTAAGCTTAATCGTCTAAAATTCCCCTAAATTAAAATTTAAATTCAAAGTTAAAAGCATTTACTTTCTAATTAATTTAAGGTGTCTAGTTATCAATGCAGCCGAAGATAGCCTAGCATGTTTTTATACGTCAAACAAAAAGACAACAAATGCGTATTTCAGTAGATTCGTCAGCAAGTGCATACATCTGTATAAACATAGCTACATACATGCATATCGCCCGCCGTCTTCAAAAGAGGCACAACTCAAAACTTGGCATTTTACAAGCATTTTAATATTTAACTTGCTCTGTATGTATGTATGTATATACAGTGACGAACAAAAGTATTGGCACAGTGAACTTTTATTTTAATTTATTTTATGTAATTTTGAATAAAAATATAGTTCATTTTATATCAGAAAACATAAAAATAAAATCTCTAAACCTTGTGCAAAACTCAGGAAAATTCAATAAATTTTCACAATAATTTGCAACTGTCTATTCCCATCTTTTAGAAAATTTCTAAGTATGCAGTTTTATAGTACAGTCAATTTTAGTATGACAAAATGCAAGTTTAAAGTTGCTAGAAGATCGCGTTGATTTTTGGCAATCTTTTTAGTGAAAGGTGTTGTTCATTTTCTCTATACAAAAAATAATTTTCGAATATATTTTGTATGGAAGAACTTGGCTGAAAAAAATTACCAAAAATCAATGCGATTTTCTAGCGACTTCAAACGTGCACTTTGTTATATAATTTGATTAGGCTATAAAACTGCGTATTTAGAATTTTTCTAAAAAATCTGAATAAAAAGTTGCAAACTAGTGTGCAAATTTAATGAATTTTCCTGACTTTTGCACAAAGTTTAGAGATTATATTATTATGTTTTCTGGTGTAGAATGAACAATATTTTTATAAATAATTATCGGAAATAAATTAGAATAAAAAACTTTGCATATCTTGCGAAAAATTCACTGTGCCAATACTTCTGTTCGGCACTGTATATGTATGTATGTTAGTTAGGGCCAAATCTTGCAATAAATTTTTGATCAACTTCCCGATGACCTAGACACTTTAAACTTCACAGTCGCCTCAGAACCCGATGAAAATGCAAAAAGAAAGATGATCTAATCCGATAGGTGGCGCAGGAGTCGATTTATTTTAAAAGCCCGTATTTGTAATCCGATTTGGTTCATATTAAGAGCAGATATTAATTAAATGAAAAAGAATAACTCCACTAAAAATTTTACCGATAGGTGGCGCACGAGTCAATATATTTGGTAAACCAGTATTTTTGGTCCGATTTCGTTCATAATTAGAAAGCTTGCTTTAAAAATATTTGTTTTTACTATTATTTTATTTGAAATTATGCACCAAAAATACGCACAGGGCTTTTGTTTACCTTTCAGAAAAAGCTGGAGGAAATTTTTGTTATAATTTCGAGCCTNTTTTGGTCCGATTTCGTTCATAATTAGAAAGCTTGCTTTAAAAATATTTGCTTTACTATTATTTTATATGAAATTATGCACTAAAAATACACTCAGGGCTTTTGTTTACCTTTCAGCAAAAGCTGGAGCAAATTGTTGTTATAATTTCGAGCCCTAACCGCCAAAATAATGTAAGCGATATCTTTTTTCAAAATTTTCTTTTTGATGCAGAACTACATCTAAATGCTCTAGGAATATTTTTGCATCAAAAAGAAAAAAAAATGTCTTACGTTATTTTGGCGGTTGAGACTCGATTTGTTAAAAAAAAAAGCTAAGGAAACGTCTCCCTTGCCCATATGATTATCATGAAATAGTTTTTCGCATTTTCTGACAAACGTGGAATTTAAAGTTGTGCCCCTTTTGAAGACGGTGTGCGATATGTACGTTAGACCGTATTTTCGCAAAGCAATTTGGATAACAAAAGTTTTTTCCGCCGTTTTACATTTTTAACCGACTTAACAAAGACGAGAAGGTTATTAATTCGAGGGAATATTTTTTTTATTTTTTTTTTGTGTATGTTACGGCATATCTTTGGACCACGTAAACCGATGATTCTTTTTTTAGCGGAAAGGTGTTATCTGACAGATGGTCCCATACTAATTTGGTTTAAATCCGATCATTGGATCATGAAGAAAATCTTCAATTTTTATATAAGAATTGAAGTCGGTTTTGTATTTTGCTTAAAAACTAGTTGTTCATCATATTTTCGGCTTTTAAGGCCGGATCTTGAGTACGATATATCCTTGTTTTTACCTACTGGGGACAATTTTTTATTTTTTTTTGTTCCAAGTTCATTGGCCTCAAGAACCCCGTTCTAGTACTTACCCTACTGCCAGAAGCTTAAAGCTCACCAAAAATCATTTAACTTTTGCTAAGGAAGTTTTTTTATTATTTCAGCAGAATTATTAAAAAATAATAATAATATTGCCGAATGTAAACAGAGGCCCGCATTTTCAGCAAAAAAAAATCGAAATTGCCTTTCAAAAAAACTTTAGACAAAGAGGTGTACGGCGAAGGTTTTGTTGTTTGTTTGCTTGTAAGATGGTACGGACTAATGTACATACATAGTACATGTTTACACATTGCATGCTGCTTTTAATTTTTAATTTTTTTTAGTCTGTAAAAATCGACTGCAAGACGATTATCAATAAGCAGATCGAAAGTGCAATAAAATGAAACGCGTTCACGTGAATTGTAATTATTTTTAAAATAATGACCGTAGACGATAAGCCAATAAGCAAAAGTAATGTAGGCGCTGAAGTAAAAGTCCTTGCAGTGCAACGACCTTGAATAAATATGCATACTACTTACTTAAGCAAATGAAATGTTTATTAAATAAGAAGTGACAAGTCAAATTGGCGAGCAAGTCTTTGGGTATTGACAATATTTTGTACTTATAAAGAAATATTCACAAAAAAGGCATATGTACATAAATAGCTGATTAAAAAATGTTAAATATAAGTAGCAACACTCTGCTGTTGAAAACATTAGCAAAATCTTTTAACCAGTTGAGCAACTTTTAATTCCCACGGGCGCATGTCGTATATAATGCAGATTTTTTATTACTCATTTTATTGTTTAGTATAATGGCTTAACCAAAAATTCTTAATTAATTGTCGGTAATATCGATTGACAAAATTTATTTACCGATTTCAAATGCAATTTAAGCAATTTTGTTTGCTATATAATTATCGTATTTCATACAAATATAACGGGTATTTATCGCGCCAATTATACACTTCGGCTACTTGTCAACTAAGCCAATCAGTTTGAAGTTACTCCATAGAAATTTGCTGCAAATGAGATCATTGAAAAACAGTTAAGACTGAAAAATGTTACCAAATGCTTTCTTGCTAAACATGTTAATTCTAAGAATGGTTTTTATGCCGGATCACATATGTATGTACTGCATGCATACATAGAGTTTCAATAGTTAATCACTCCAGTCAATCGTATTGTTCAATGGACAATTTCTTCTTATCCAATCACCTCAGCAACGCAATGCGAATTGACACATTTTTCGTGCTTTGGATACTTTTTTTCTGGCTTTTTTCTTATGTTCCTTTTGCTCTTGAATTTTGATGTGTACGTGTTGAGACCCTAAAACCCGTTCGGTTTATATATTTCGGAAATCAGTTCTTATCGGCTGTCATTGCTTGTGATCAAACCATTACCCAACTATTGTCATGTGATTGGAATTTTTAATTGAATAAATGTAGGTTTATTATATTGGAGTTTTTTGCAAATTAGCAAACTTTTTACTTACTTATGTTAGTAGATAACTTACGCAATATTAAGCTTAACCAATCAATATATTATTCAACAAGTTTTTGCAGAGTTAACTCAAATTCTTTGTTTTTGTTTTTTTTTGTTAATTGCAACTGTACTTCTACATACATATGTATGAATATATCGATATGTATTCCTCTTCGTAGTTGCCCATGAATAAATTTTAATGCTTACATAATACCAGTTAGAAGTTTTAGCATGCCTTACACTCGAGTAGAATAGTTTAGCACCTCGTTGGTGCCATCGAACTTATTGAGCATATATTTGCCGGTAACACATAATCCGATGTGTTTGGCCGAGCTTCTCCTTAAATCTGCTATGTGCGTCCTACGAACGGTAGAAAGTTTTTATGAGAACATTTTTCATGGCAGAAATACACTCGGAGGCTCTCCATTACCTTCCAAGAAGCTACCGCTGTTAGAAAAAAAGTTTTCTGGTATTAGATACTGCTCTTAGCAGGGATCGTCTAAGACGGTGCATCGGTCATTGCTAGGCAAAATATTTACGAAATTTCTGACGCTGACTTCGAATACCTGGGTGAAGCTCTGCCCAGCCAAATGGCTGAATTCCCAATTACAAGGTACTCCCAAGTGATCTGGCACCTAGAGTAAAAAAAGGTCGTTCTGTTTTTCTACATAATTTAGTCGAGATTTGCTTTGGGGAACTAGTGGGGAAATAGTTAATAATAATAATAAAAATAGATTGGCGCTTACACATGTGTTAGTGTTTGGCCGAGCTTCTCCTCCGATTTGTGGCGTGCGCTTTGATGTTGTCGCACAAAGCGGAGGGACCTACAGTTTTACGCCGACTCCTAACGACGATTGTATTTTTATGACGAAATACAGTCGGAGGTTTGCCATTTCCTGCCGAGTGGCGACCGCTGTTAAGAAAANCGGAGGGACCTACAGTTTTACGCCGACTCCTAACGACGATTGTATTTTTATGACGAAATACAGTCGGAGGTTTGCCATTGCCTGCCGAGTGGCGACCGCTGTTAAGAAATAATCTTTTCTACATTTTTTTTGCGGAGTTGCTTTGACCAGGTCTTGGACACAGGGCTTGCGAAGTGGAAGCGCGCATTGCTTACCAGTACACCACAGCGGCCGCCACCAAATGTACGACAACTACAACATCTTTCTGTCCGAATCTTAATACACCTATTTTCCACTCCCCAGTTTATAACCTTTAGGATTTAAATATCTTGGCTTGGAATATCGAGGTATAATCCTCAAGAGAGACTCTAGGTCTTGATCCTGCGACACTTACGTCTCGTTCTCCGACTGCAGGAATTTCCATCTGACTATATACTGTACCACACCGGATTTTGCCTTAAGGGACTCTCCGCGGAGAAAGGCATTAAGTGTTGGTAGGTTTAGCGGTGCACCAAGAGCAACCCCACTAGTAGTGTAGGGTAAGCTAAGTTTATTAAGCTAATTTCCCAAGCTATTGTGAAACGCTACGCCTTACCAAACAATAAAGACCAAAACGGTGTTAAAGCTTTGGGGATATTTTGTTCAACGTGAGTCTTCCATAAAAGTTTACTATCTAGGATTATAGCTAAATACATACTTCATGCTTCTTCTACACCAATTGTGTGTCATATTCAGAGCTCTCTTTTTTTACTTGCCTACAAATAACTGACAGAGAGGGGCCTGTGGTGAGGAAGGCCACATCTTCTACATGCGCCAAGGCGTAGATATTAAAGCCATTATAGTTCACAAGTACGGAATCAATTACCAATCATCAGAGCGAGAGAAAACATTCCAGCCACTGTGAGGTTCACCTGAATCCCAATTACCCTGTGTGCGAGTTTTGGACGAATCAAATTTGTAAGCACAGAGTCTGGTCACAGGTGGCATTCTCAAAAGCATCCCAATATACCAAAGACGGATTTAAGGCTGTCAAGAGGTTACTTTATGGCATCTTCAATGAATCTCACTCCTTATCTCCATGAAGAAACCATTAGACACTTTAGAAATTGTTATTGAAATAAAACCATTCTTCCTTGTAGTTTTTCGGGTTTTTCAAAACTTGCGTTTTCCTTTTCGGGAACTTTAGGAATTTTTTCGTAATCCTTTCCTGCTTTTTGTTCTTCTTTTAGGTCTTTCGTGATCTTTCGGGAACTTCCACGACCAAAACTACTTCTAAACCCTAACCTTCTTAGGAATGCCAAAAACAAAAAGATTTTTTTTACTGGTACAATACAATACCAGAAGAATTCACACATAAATACAAATTATCATTATCACCATTGATACCAATTTAGTTACTAATACAATCGATCTTTGGTGGAAGTCTTACATAATGCAGTAGTCCTAGAGATGGTATTCCATATTAAGTTATCTTGAGGAAGTTTAAAAGGATTGCATAAAATTTTCTTAGTTATTACAAAATTCACAAGTCACAAAATCAGAGGAAATCAGCAGTCTAAATACTTCATGAAGCACTCAAAATCAAATCGGATAATGGTGCAATATAAATCCCTAATTTATTGGTCTTTGTTATGCAAATCAACTTCAAAAATTTTAACTGTTAATAGCTATGTTAACTTTAGGAAAATCTTGACCATATTTTATACAGAAATGTTAAGCCCGTTTCAATAGCTTTAAAACGACGTTAAACGTTGAAGTAGTACATAATTAGTCAGAATCATGAAAGGGTGCAAACCTTGACAGATCATATCTCCGAAGAAAAAAAAGGAAAAAATTCCTCGAACACGTGTTTGCTTATTTCATGTACAGAACCAATAACAAAAATTGAAGCCAATCGAAAATGTGACACCAAATTTGGTGTCCGATATGAAAAAGAATATCTCACTATATTTTAAGGAATGTTCAAATTTTAAGAAAATATGATTTCAGAACAATAAAATATTATGGCCTTATTCATAAAAAATAAAGTAGCCTTATAAAAGGTTTATAAATTGAAAAATGTATGAAAACGTCAATTTATAAAGCTCTTTAAACCTACTTAATTTTTTATGAATAAGGCCATCAGTGTTTAAACAAATTATTTCTTTAAAATTTATTTTTTTTAATAATATAAAAATTTGAAATGCTTCTTAAAATTTTACCTAAATTAATTCAGTTTAGTTTTCGAGATAAAAATTCTTGCAAAAAGTACAGCACAGTTAATTAGCACTACAAACTAAAAAGTTTAAGAAAAATCCGTGAGCCTCCATTTCCATTTCTTATGGAATAGCTCACCAATTACTTTCTGCTAAGAAAAATACGGTAAACTTTTATATTTATTTTTTTATAAAACAATAAGCAGCAAAATATTTATAGCGTTCATTGTGCAACCTCCTAAATAAAATTACAATCAGCTGATTTTCAAAACATGCCTACAGCTGAGATCACCTCAAGACTCTCTAACCGTCTTCATTTTTCTTTTAGTCTCTGTTAATGTCTTTTCAATTTCTACTTTTTTTTGGCTTGGATAGGACTCTTGTCTTTTTTCATTTGCATCATCTATCTACTTGACGCTAATTAGGTACGCGATTGTATTTTTTTTCACAAAGCACTTGGTATTATTTCCCGCTTTTACAGCAATTTCCACTTACAGTGATTCCAAGTAATTTAACCGTCTTTGATTTGTCATCAATTTACCTATCAGCAGCTCACTCATTAAAAACGAACAAGTAGATTTTTGCACTTCATTTACTACAGATTTCCGTCTGTAATTAGTAGAAATCTATAAGCAGTAGGACTAATAAAAACAGCAAAATCCGCTGGAATACAATGCGGCTGCTCTAGAGCTTGAAGTAGAATGGAAGCTTCATACTCTTCGTCGCCATAGCCTTGTTTACATTGAATATCCTTGCGCTTATAGGCAAACCACGGATATCGATGGCGTTAGCATCGATTAATGGTGGCAGATTTTCCAATTACGTGGGAATTCATTATTTGCCAGGTGCGCCGTGAGACAAAGATTCGAATATGAAAGGAATAGAAGAAGGTTTGACGAAGTGAGCAGCGCAAAGTCAAGTCAATAAAAAAGAATACCGCGGTAGCACAAAAAAAAAAAACTTGAATTGAAAACGAAATGCAGGCAATGTAAGCCCACGCAGCATAGTGGATAAGAAAATGATTTGCGAAATACGATGTCTTGGCGCGAGCAAGCAAAAAACATACATTCAAAAGTACATGCCACATACTAGGGTTATCGATTATTCGCATTTTTTCGAAAACCGGATTTGGAGTTATTCCAGAAATTGCAATTTGCAAAAGACCGGTTAACAATTTTAAATTCAGGAAAATCCGGTTGAATCGGTTTTATTTTATATATGTATAGCTATGCATGTATATTTATACCTTTCATGAGCATGAAATGGTATTATAACTTTGGTCCGATGTTTGTAAGTACCAGAACAAAAAGAGATAGACCCATGAAAATGTATACTTATATGATCAGAACGTCGAGCTGAGTTGATTTAGCCATGTCCGTCTGTCCGTCTGTC
>NW_016160140.1:0-7221 GCF_001687245.7 Rhagoletis zephyria | reverse complement strand
TGATTGCTGATTGTTCAGATATGAGGTCTTTTATCATAACTCCTCCATTTATGGAACATGAAATTTCGCACCATTTTCACTCATTTTCAACAGAAGACAGAATACTTACAGTGAAAATAACAAGGATCGGATGACTACAACATATATCTTCCATACATCTGATTGTTCAGATATGGGATTTTACTGTAAAACTCCTTTATTTGAACAGCTAAAACCGATAAATTTCGTAAGATATTTTATAAATAATAATACAAAGTCTACTGAGAAAATCGTCAAAATCTATGCTGTATAAGCTTTATCTCCTATAGCACTGATTGTTAAGATACCAGTTTTTGCCATATATCTCCTTTATGTACGAAACTAAACCCAATAAATTGTGTTACCGGTTTACATACCGATCACATAGCGGTGAAAATCACTTAGATTGGTGTCATATAAAGTATATCTTCCATACCTCTGATTGTTTAGATGCGATTTTTTATATAAGTATGTAACTCCTCTATCGATGTATGCAGATGTATTCAAAATCAGTAATCTGTCAAAGTAAAATTTGCAGATGTTCATGAAAGGTATGAAGCCTTCGGCATAGCCGAAGACAGCGCTGCTCTTACTTGTTTTATATACAGTTAGTTTGAAACCAGGATGAAGATTACAATAAAACTATTAAAATCAGGTATGGTTTAAATTAGGAAATCAACAAACCAAATTAGTCCGAAGTATTTTGGGTTGCAAGTAAAACAGAAACAAATTAGTGAAAAATTCACAAATAATTGGGTTCACCGATCTTAACCTGGTTAGATAACTAAAACAGCAGTGCTTTTTATAGAAAAACTCGATTATGTAAAACCGACTCACAGTGGTACAAACGCGAAATTTACTATTCAAAAAGGTCTGCATCCTACAATTCTTGTCGGATTAAAAATGGTTTTTAATTGAGATCGTTTCCTGAGCCTACCGTTAGATGAGACTGACGACAACATATAATCGATTTAGGCCGAGTTTAGAAAGCTGCTACATCAAAAACAACAGTGAAAAGTTTTCCCACGGCTTTCCTTTCGTTTTTTTATATAATTTACTGCAGTAGGAAATCTTCATCAAAATTGTACTCAAATAAATATTTATAATTTAATTGTAGATTTTTTTATCTATACACATAAATGACCTAGCTAAAAACTAGGTATATTCGATTATAAAAATTCGGTTTCCTCCGTTTTCAAAATATCAATATTTCAAAAAAAAAACTGCCCCACGATATTCAAAACACAGTTGGAAACCAATTTTAAAACCGAGTCAATCAACCCAGTACAGACATATGTATGTATGTATGTACGTACCTGCAGCCAAGGCGGGATTTCGCAATTAATTGCATTACAACAACTGAATTATAACGCGCGACATAACATAGCATAGGCTTTGGAAATAGTTCGCGGCTGCTGCAGGTCAACCAACAACTAATTGCTTGCTACAAGTACTCGTATAATGTTGTAAATTAAAATTTAATCAAGCATATAAAATCAGGAAATTTCGCAAGAAATGCAAAATGTAACACACACACAATGCTGCTATGCGCTATTTAGGGTTTAAAAATAAAATAATTACAAGCGAATAATTTTTAGTTCGAGCGATTGCGACATACAGTTGATAAGGGTTTCAGCTGACGTCTGCGCAACTTTTACTTGTTGGTACTTTTATAATTTTTATTACCATTATATTCCATGTTGACTTAACGCCTTCAATGTCCTTGTAATTATAAATGCTCTACCGCCGGTAGAATCGGAGTCCAAGCATCAGGTCACCGAAAAAAAGGAAAATAAAAGGAAAGAAGCCACATAACAACTCGGCAGCCACGAAACGAGGCGAAACTCGATAAACTATGCATAAAAATTGTTGCAAATCTTGAATATTACGACGTTGGCGTTCAAATCGGACAGGCCTCCGCTGGGCTTGCACTACATCACAGCTACAAATATGTAAGTACGAGTAAAGCAACTATCAAGTAGAAGGTTTGACAACTTGATGTGAACAAGATATACATACATACATACATAGTGATGTAGGTAAGCCCTGTGCTGCCACAGCAATAAGGAAGAATCGATAAGGTGGAAGTAACAAAAAGGGGCTGGCGCTGCGTAGCAATACGTTTAATTTAGTGGACTGAATGTCGTCGTATATCGCCTACCACTAGGTTCTCTCACATATAGTGAATGGATAGCAACGAGCATTCATGCAACCGTCTTACATACACCAGGCTACAACATGCAACAATTGGTGCAATAAATTGCAACTGCACGTTGGGCTCATTGCACGCGCTGCTTTTTTTTGCATCTATTTCTGAAGCCCTGTTATCTGGATAACCTGACTGGTTATGTCTGGCTGGATGGTTTTGTGATTCGGTAAAGGCAGTATGGCATGAAGAATGTAGCATCTACAGCGTAATCACAAAATTCATGCATTTTGCACATAGTCGCGTGCATTGCGAAAAGTAATTAATCAAGTGGAAATATGCGATGGCAGTAAGTGCACCACTTACAGATTTTGTGGAATTTTTTTACTGGCCTAAAATATTTAAAAATGTACAAAAAAAAGTAGCGGTACTCGAGTTGTGCATGCGGTAGAAGAGCTGAGATGTTCAATGATGGTGTGAATGAAAGGTACATAATTTGAGGCCACGTCCTAAGGCCAGTATGCAGCTCTCAAGAAAACGGTCAAGAACAAAATTGCCATTATTTCGTGTGTGTGTCCAAGAAATATTGACATCTGATACTGTTGCCTCGTTCTTTCCTCAAGAAATAACGGAACGGGCATATATTTCTGTTGTGCTCTTTTAAAAAAAAAAAAACTTTAGAAACCCGTAGTAGAAAGCATAGCAAATTTCTTAAGAACTGCGTACTGCCTTAAGGAAATTTGATACAAGAAAATTTCTTAGCCATTTCTTGTACGTCATTTTATATGGAGTTTTTGCTTTTCTTGAGAGCTGCATACTGGCCTTTAAGTGGCAGTCGAGGAGTAGCGTAAGCATAGCTTTGTCATAAAATTGCGCCATTAAGTAATTAATTAGTATACAAAAGCATTTAGTTTGTGCTAAAAATATATATAGTAGGTACTATTTGCCCTTATCTTTATCTTACCTTTTGGTGTGTATACATCTTTGGTTTCGGTAGGGGTAAAATTTGCGAAGCTGTACCGCATAGCCCAGCTGAAAATTTCGAAGGGCTTACCATGTGTATTGCAGCAGAAAATTTTTAATTTCACTAGTGAAAGAAAAAGAGACCCTGGTGGCACAGAAAAAAAACTTAACTTTTCCTCGAATTGTGAGAATAATACAATCAACACAATCAATTTGACAGCTAACGATCTATGATTGAGATTATATTTATATGTAAACGTACTTTTAGTCTTTATCGTACGCATATGTTTACACATCAACAATTGAAAAACAGTAGTCAAGATAGTTTCAAAGACTTTGTTTACTCTCTCACGAAAATTTTAGAATTTTTTTAATTTCATTTTCTTTTATTTTTTAGGTGTTTTTCAAACTTTTTTTTAAATTTTTGGATTATATTATTTCAAAAAGTAAATGTTTTTTAAATTTCATTTACTTTTTAGAAACATATTTTAGCACCTTTCCTTAGTTATTTTTTTCAATTTTTTATATTTTATTGTTTTAAACCGAAAATAATATATATTTTTTTCATCTAATTTCTAGACTTTTTTATTTTATTTTTTACTATTTTTCCCCCTTTAAATCCTAAGTTTTTATTGTTTAAATATGCAAAATATTTTTCTTTTAATTTCATTCTATTATTGGAAAACTTATTGGTAAAATACCAACAGAATAAGGCTAAGACCTCCTCGCTAGCAGAAAAGAGCTTTCTAAATTGTCTTACGAAAAGCTTTTGTGATTCGAAAGACTGTGGCGAGTTGAGAGACAGTTGCCAGAATTGCTCTGTAAGTAAAAACATATGTATATCTTAGTCTTTATCTCTTTCTTCATCTTTATCTTTCCTTATCCTTCCACTCGGAGGCAAATTTGCACATCTCTCTATCCGAGGTTAATCCATACTGTTAATAGAGAGTTTGTCAAACCCTTTAAGTACTATCCGAATGAAGCCGTGCAGGCTCGATATTTTCACCTCAGATATCTCCCCCATACTATTGAAAAATCGTGATTCCAAATGCTTGATACACCTTGTCTGCAGAGCTGTGCATTGACATAAGAAGTGGTGAATCGATTTCTCTTCATCCTCATCCCGACAACTTCTTCAAAGGAAGCTTATTGGCATACGTCATCGACGGAGCATTGCTGCTATAGCACAGTGCCCTGTGATGACGCTGGTAGAAGCCATTACTACAGACTTGTTTAGTGTCAATAGTTTCTCAGTACGACTCTTATTGAGTCTCGGCCACAAGGTCTTGAGATCTCACAGTCGTCCCGATTGACGCATAGGTCATTAGTGACGTGTCATTACGCTTAAGCCATTCGCTACAAAGTTTCACATCAAAAACGTGTGTCCGAATCAGCATTACTCTACTTATACCTCAAAAAGTTCTAGGTTCTTATCAAGACTTTATTCAGTGCCCGAGCGCCTATTGTGATCTGAAAATGTTCTCCAAAAACCTTACCATAGATTTTTTACGAGCAGGAAGCTGCGAAAGCCTAACACCAAATCCTTTAGTGTGAGAAATATGAGAAAACCCTACGTTCGTCGGAGTCTGGATGCAGTCCGTTAGAAGTTGCCTCAGTTATAACACCTCGACTATACTTTGTATTTCTGTATTAGATATACGACGTCGTTTTCGATGCTGCCACCTCGAGTCCGTTGGGTCAAAATGAATGTAACTGCATTGTTCAGTGTATCCAATTTTTCAGTGGTTCCTATCATGTATATATATGTATATAGGGTCTAGGGTAGGCTCTTCTCCAATCACGAAACGAATGTGATTTCCTGGCGAATCGAATCGCGGCCAGTGATACTAAACATGTTCGTCATCTTCAGTAGTGTCACCTCTACACGTTTTGCAGCGGTCTTGCTCTTGTTGAGAGTTTGTTGTTGTGGGCTGAGCTCCACAATTTCAGTGCAACTATCTACAACCAAAACGAGCTCTGACGACACCGCTGATTTCATTTACTGATTGACGACCACTTCAAGTGCTGAAAATGTTCACTAGAATTTCAATAAAGGCTTTTCTTAAAGTGCGTACCTAAAAGCAAATCAATAGGAATTCGAGTATGTACATTTTCAAAGATATTCCAGCTAAATGAACAGGCGATGACCATGAGCTCTTCATGTATCAAACCAACTTAGGTTTCTACATTGCCCAGAAGGCCCCTGAGTCGTAAGACTGAACATCTTCGCCTATATTTTCTTATGTCTTCACAAGGCCAGTGTATCTATGCAAGATACTAGGAGCTTTCAATAAGGTCTATACTCAGAGAGTGTGCTCTAAAAACAGGCAGGTTGACTTTTCAAAGCAGTATCAAATAAAATATTAATGATTTCTATGAAGAAAACAAGATATTTAGTAGATCACTTACCCAAAAAGTGTTATTATTTACATAAGTTAAACTTTTGGTCACGTTTTCTGCTAACAAACAACATTTTCTTTGAGCCTCGTGTATTTTGGAGCTTTGATTAATTTACCACATACATTTAAGATATTTAAATTCTGCAAGTTCGTTAACGTTCCACTAACTACGCAAGCGTAACGCATACAAAATTAAATGTCTACTACACGTGTACATTAGGGTGCCCATCGAAAATGCTTTTTTTTGGAAATTAAAAGACCTTACCCCTTAATTTTATTCGTTTATATGGGAAATATTATTGCCAATTTTTATAAATTTTTTAAAGGCCATTCAGAGGTCGCGATCTGTCGATTTAGGTCAGAAGTAGGATTTTGTAGATTTATGAGTTTTTGAATAACTATTTTTGATTCGATTTTAAAGATCGAATATCATCTCAGAAGAGGATATATAGGCCTTTAAAATGGTATATAACAATCTATTGTCGGGCTAGGCTTGTTGGGATTTTTTATCGGGTTAAATTAAAAAAAAAAATACCCATATTTCTCTTAATTTTTTTTTAATTTGACTATCGATAATTTTTACAATTACAAAATATGGAGCACTATCTAAAATTACATCTGTTTTCAAATAAACTGATACCTCATTTATTGCAATCGCATAAAAATTTTAGAAGTTAGGCGACTTTCTTAAATACAGCCTCGAATTTATATGTATGAATGTACCGGAATTTCAGATTTTTTGAGCATTGTCGCTAAGGAGCTCATCACTATTTATTCAAAATTGATATATACAATCGCTCTTTAGTAAAAAAAGGATTTTTCAAGAAATTTTAGGAAAATAGGAAATTTGGTCGAATTAGGGGGTAGGGTCTTGAAATTTCCAAAAAAAAAAAACATTTTCGATGGGCACCCTAGTGTACATACTTATGTACATATGTACATATGTGGGTATGCATGATTATGTACTGTTATGCTTCCAAGAAACATATTCAAGTCATGTTTTTCATTGAAAACAGCAGAGGCCTCATTATCATTGATTCCAAAAAAAAAGACTATTAGATACTGATGGCACGTGCTTCTGAAGGGTGGCTTGTTCCTAAAAACAAATGAAGGCGGACCACCACAGATCAATGTGTGCATAAGTGTTATTTATGTTGTTGCGGTGTCATAAAGTCCATTAGCAAATTTTATTTGTAACATTTCAAAATCGCGAATGTACTCACATAGGTATTTACACGCGAATGCTTGGCAAAAGTAATTTGTTCATAAGTGTCATGCATACATATTTACTATAATCAATATCTCTGCCACATAAGAGAATTTGTCTAGTCTGCAAATTTTTTAAATACTTTTATTTGCTTAGGATTATAATCCGTTTGACATCATAATTGTTTTACCGGATTACAGTTAGTTGAACCTTAAGAATGATTTGTATTTTTTACTGTTTCCAAGAGAATATTTATACTCAACAATGGGTTTGAATTACATAAGGAACAATTGCACATAGCATATCACTTTGTGGCATATCTCCGGTATTTCCGCTTGTCATTCTCCTACGTCTGTGACAGTCTTATTGTGGTTATCCAAGTTTTAGTTGCTATTTCATTATGCTTGCAGAGAAATTCGCAATACAAAGAAGACAATGTAAACCGCAAACGTATTTTTAAGCGATAACATTCAAGTAGCTCATTGTGT
>NW_016160139.1:66488-69659 GCF_001687245.7 Rhagoletis zephyria | reverse complement strand
ATTGGCAGCCTGAAATTCAGTAAGAAAGGTGCGCGGCAAGATGACTATTTTTTAATTACCCTGCATACATACATATGTATGTATGTACATATGTATACATTAGACTGATTAAAAAAATCGATTTTTTTTTGTAAACCCCCTCTCAATACCTCCGAGGGATGTCCTGATAAACCCACTGGTTTAACGGTTATTCAAACTTAAAATTAAATTTATGGCATTTTTACAGTTGTTTCTCCTATTTTAGCTGAAATTATTTTCAACTATCAAAAAAATAAGTCAATTAAAAATTTAAATTGTAAAGTTTAATAGGTCTTGTAAATTTAGTTTTGCTAAAAAACCTCCCCTATTTCAGAGAATGATTTATTAAAATCCTTTCTATTGTGTTGAGTTACGTTCGAAACTTTGTTTTATCATTTTTTCACTAAAAATTATTTCAATAACTTTCTATAACAGCGGATTGCATATTTCAGGATTTTTGTAAAAAAATTTGCAAAATTTAATGATAATTTTAATTATTTTACCTAAAATAGGTGAACAAACATAAATTTAATTTCAGGATTTTATAACCGTTAAACCAGTAGGTTTATCAAAAAATTCTATGACACTTTTTTGTAGAGCGTCTAATTTCCTACAAAACAATGTATCGCAAAAATTCCAAAGTTGAAAACATTTTTTTTTTTAATGTAATTTATAAGGAAAATATAAATCCTATGCGCGATCTTTAAAACTTAATATTCAGGGTTGCGCTATTAACAGGCATCTTTTTATATCGCTCCGGAGGTAGTGAAGAGGATTTTTTCGCCTTTCAGTAAACTGCATGATAAGCAAGAGTATTTTTCCGAATGTCAAACAGTTTGGATAATATGCTATGATACAATGAAATAATTGGACCAAGTTTGGTGGAAATCGTAAGGAGGTTATCGATAAACACTTATGTAGTCATAAGTGGCTGGCGCCACGCCTATTTTACAAAAATCAATTATCTTGCGTCTTGTTAAGAGATTGTTGGAAGTTGTCATCTTTAGGTATTGAAGCATCGGTGTTTTCGTATTTATGAACTTTACCGTTATATTGTAAGTGGCAGTAATTTCAGTCCGATTTCAAAACTTTTCAACATATTGCTTTTTTGTGTTCAGGTTGATAAATGTGCCGAGTTTGATAGAAATTGAAAAACCGGTGACCGAGACACACATATGTATGTAGGCGTAAGTGGGCGGAGCCACGCCTATTTTCCAAAAATTTCCCGAGTTTTATTTTCCGCTAAGAGATCATTGCATATACATACATACCTATATTCAGTAAATTAGCTTAAGTAAATAGTTGCTCATTTATCGCAGTTTTCGTATTTCGGTAAAATTCGCATCGAGTTTGGTGGGGATTGGTGGGTGCCACGCCCATTTTCCAAAAATTTCATAACTGTCTTATTTTATGCCAAAATTCTACTTCGCATACCAACATTTTTTTAAAAAATATTGTTCATGTTAGAAATTTTTTGTTAACTTTTTTATTAAAACATGACTCACAATTAGGGCTGTGCGATTATTCGATTACTCGAGCAAGTTGGTTAATCAATTACTCGGTTAATCAATTACTCGAGTAATCAAGATTTTGATTACTCAAAACGATGATTTATCGAGTTAATTGAAATATGATTACTCAAAAAAAATAATTTTGCTCGTTAAAAAAGTTTGCTTTGGAAAATGCTTATTTTCTTTTTTACATTCTGTATATGAAAAAAATTTTTCGTTTAAATTTTTGAAAACAGAAACGATGTTTTCAGAGTATCAAGGAACTTCAACTACTTTATATGTAAAGAGTTGAAATGTTGATTACTCATTTTACTCGAAATGTTGATTAATCATAAAGCAAATTACTCAAATATTTTTGTTTTTGGTTAATCAAAAATCTTGATTACTCGAGTAACTGAACTTTTGAGTAATTATAATTTCCAATTAATCGAATAATTGAGTTATTTACTTTATTATTAATTAAAATTTTGAGTAATCAATTAATCGCACAGCCCTAATCACAATGTAACAAACCTCAAATGGTGTGTTGAAATTTAGAAAAAAAAAAAAAATTAAAAAATTTGTAATAAGTGTTGAAAAGAAAATTCAGTAAATATGCAGTTTTATATCCCTTCTTCTTGTTCTTCTTGTCCTTCTTGATAGGCGCTGTAACCGCCTAATCAATTTTAGCTAAGTCCAACAAAGCACAACAGTTGTTTCTCTTGCTATGCTAACTGACGCCAATTGGGAATGCTAAGCGAAAACAACTCCTTTTCCATCTGGTCTTTTTATAGCAGAGGAAGCCTTCCTCTACCTCTGCTACCAGATTCCCGACCCGCTTTGTATACTTTCAAAGGCGTCCGCGTTTTTATTCATATAAAGAATGCTCGAAATTTTTTTTTATTAAAAAGTTAGAAATTTTTCTGAATAAAAAATGTGAAACTTGGATTTATTTGGTGTTTAATAAATTATAAGCCATATTTAATAAAAAATTAACAAAATATATCTAACATGAAAACCATTGCGAATATTAAAAAACAAAAGTCACCTCTCTATTCTAGCAAAGTCACATAACTCTGCGCATCACTATTTATTGTGTGTTTCTACTGCATATTTAGCGATATTTTCTTATACAATTCTAAATTTGTGCAATTTGCTGAGGCCATCTGCAGTATCGTGCAAGTATCTTCTGCAATCTACACGTGCAATAAAATGTCAACCAACAGATGCGCATTGCAATTAAGAGAATAAGTAAAATCACGTCGAATAACAGCGCTAAAGTAAACAGGAAAAAATTATAAGAAAGAAACAAAAAAATTAAAATGCAACTGGAACGTGCGACAACAACCAACGTGGGCTAACTTACTCGAGTGCAAGAGTTTGAGCAAACATATACAGTGGCCGACAAAAGTCTATGCACGGAGATTTTTTCGCAATGAATGTAAAGTTTTTTATGCTAATTTGTTTTCGCTGTTTTTTTTTTTTTAATATAGTTCATACTATAACAAAACCATAAAAAATAAAACTTCTAAACTTTGTGCGCAACTCAGGAAAATTTAAAAAATTTCCATACAAACCTGCAACTTCTTAATTCGAGTTTCTTGAAAGGGTTATCAAACATTATTTTATATGGAGAAAATGAGCGACACCTTAAAAAAAAAAA